>NW_022956173.1:0-244 GCF_012274545.1 Fukomys damarensis | reverse complement strand
ATGAATTCAGTACCTTGTACTGTAATTGTGAGACTGAGTCCTGCAAAGCTTTTCTGACTGCAGGTGTGGGCTCATCCTTTGTCCTAGAGACTTCTCTCTAGTTTTCCTATGGAGTCCCCTACAGCTTAAAACAAGCAATGACACCTCAGGTCCTCTTCACAAAGGAATCACTCTGACTTCTTGTTTTGCCACTTGTCTTCACTTTGTCCTCTGCAACTTCCCTCTTACTTCAAGAAGAGAAAGA
>NW_022956172.1:0-241 GCF_012274545.1 Fukomys damarensis | reverse complement strand
GTGATATTACATGAAAGGACTTGTTTAAAAAGCTTATTGCAATGCTTGACTGAAAAGTAAACTAATTTTAGATATTGTTTTCTGAACATTGCTGCTATTACATAGGCAGTGACATTTTTCATCTCTCCTGAGAAATGTACCTTGATCTATACATAATTTTAGAATATAAAGTTTATGCTTAACTGGAAAAATAAGAAAGCTACTGAAGAAAGACACATAAACCAAGAGTTTTTGTTTGTTT
>NW_022956171.1:0-610 GCF_012274545.1 Fukomys damarensis | reverse complement strand
TGTCCTTGTGACGTTTATGAGAGAAATTAGAGCAAATGTTGGCTCCAGATCGTATGTGTAGAAAAGCTTGCCACAGCTCTCACTGAGTGTTTGAGCCATGTCTTTCTCTCATGTGTCACACAGAAAAATGATTATAAGCTTTAATACCTAGATTGGAGTTCTAACTCTGTCTCTCATATTTTTAATGCAATTTTATGCTGTACAGCCTGAGAGCTTTGGAACTATTTAGTATCTGTCACCTGCAATCTCTATCTGCAAAATAGCAGAGATATTGTAAGAGTAACCAACATGATGTGTGTAAAAACTCAGAACCATGCTCCCGTGATAAGCAATGTATGTTAGCAATTCTTACTATCATTTTCTCTCCAAATAGATAAGATCTGCTAAATCAACAATTCAGTCTTTGAGCTGGGTGTCGTGGCCCATGCCTGTGATCCCAGGCCTTGAGAGGCTGAGGCAGGAGGATTTCTGGGAGTTCAAGGCCATTCTGAACTACATAGCAAGAACCTGTCTCAAAAATTAAGAAAAAAGAAAGAAAAGAAAAGAATTCAGGCTTTGTCTCCATTCCTGGCAGTGAATGAATGACCCAGGAGAACATAATACTCAGCCG
>NW_022956170.1:0-1497 GCF_012274545.1 Fukomys damarensis | reverse complement strand
TCCTGGAATTATGGGTGTACACCATCACGTCCAGCTTTCGTTGTGGAGAATTTAAATACATTCTAAGAGGGTACCCACCTTTAAGGAAAGCAGTGCACAGCTGAGAGATGTCACTATCACCCTCAAATTATGCCCTAGGGTCTTTAGACTAAACAGTCATCGATGTACAAAGCCAAAACTGAAGCAAAACCATCAGGTGTTTGGTGGGTGCAAAGACACTAAAGTGGGTGGAAATACAGGAAACAGGTCATTGAGTGACAAGAGCTTTGGGGGTGCGGCCCCTCCCTCCTCAACCCTTTGTCCCAACACAGAGAAGCCACTTTCACTTCTGAGCCTGCCCAGGGCTGCCAATGATCCCACGCTTACCTTACCGAGCAGGAAGAGGGAATCCCTAGCCCCCACGACATCTCTCCTATCCAACACCGACTCATCCTCATACAAACACTGCAATCCCCACTTGCCAGAGGTAGAAACTGAGGTTCGTAGCCAGAGCTGGGATCAAAATCGATCCTCAAGATGACCTATCTCCTATCTCTGTGAAGTAAATGAAGGGACTGCAGTTCAGAGTGGCTGTGACCACACAGCCTGTGAGGGCTTCCGGCACACTGACTGGTGCAGGGGTCAAGTGAGAGGCACAGGCAGTGAACGCTGGGTCCTGTGGTGTGGCCAGCAGGTGACTGGCCAGGAAGGGCTTCCTGGAAGAGGGGACATTGACCAACACAGGCCCTGGCAGGATCCGTGTCCCCCTGATTTGCCATAGGGATGGGGATAGGAAGGGCTCTTCTTCTCTCTCCTCCTGGCCTCTCTTGTGTAGCTAGGGTCAGTGGAGAAACTCCTAGCCCCTCATATTTGACAGAATGAACACACTTCTGCAGCACCGAGGGGGTAGAAGCAGCCAGCAGCCTTCCATCAGGCCTCAACAGGAGTTGTCACAGTGCAGAGCCAGTGGGGGAGGGTGGCCCTGCCTGGCCCCAGCCGGCTGTTTACCTGTTGCTGAACCATCCATCTTGGTGACGGATCATGCAGACGCCCTCCTTCCTCTGCCCCTTGGCCCCTCTTCGGGCATCCATATTTGAGCCCTGTAGAACACCAAAGGCTTTCAACTGCCCTTCCCTGCATGCCCGCCTCGTCCTGACCAGCTCCTGCCCTGGCCCAGGCCCTTGTCCTGCCCCACGTGCCTGCCTCCACCTGTCCCCATCCATCCACCAAACGCACCAACAGCATCCACCGTGATGTAGTCACCACAGTCCTGTGTGCCAGGCCCTGAGCTAAGTAAGCACCTTGGGGTCATTTTTCCTGACCCCTTACTTGTGTGGTGTCCATGCAGCGAGAGGGACAGATGACAGTAGGTCTATGTGTTCAGGGAAGTGGGGAGTTCATCAGTCCAGGATGGTAAAGCCACCAATCCAGCCATCGGAAGTGGGGAAGGGTTGGAAAGCCACAGAGAGGGGAGGGGACCACCTAGGATGCTCTTTTTTTTTTTTTTTTTTTTTTTTT
>NW_022956169.1:0-222 GCF_012274545.1 Fukomys damarensis | reverse complement strand
GACCAAAATAAAACAACAAAGAGCCATCCCACTGTGGGGTCTGTCCTGGAATCGGGCCAGAGGAGCATGCGGGTATCTGAAATCAAGTGGTTTCGATCTCTTAATACCTCACGGCCTCTATTAATACACAGCTCAACCCATGGCTGTGTGTTACCCAGTACCAGGACTGTCACATATAAGCACTCAGAGATACCCGAGACAAGCTTATTATTAGCGTATTCA
>NW_022956168.1:0-257 GCF_012274545.1 Fukomys damarensis | reverse complement strand
AGTGATCCAGGAGAGATCTCCACTGATTCCTCACGCACATCTCCTCATTTTGCAGCCTTGTCTTCTATATACTGTGCCTTCCCAAATGAAACAAGGTATTACCTGTCCACTCTTCTAATGCCATCCCTTCACTTCTATGTTGGGTACATTTACCTCTTGCCTACTCAAGAACATTGCTGTAATTATTTCGTCTCGCCTGTATCATTCAATTTCATGTCTTTAATGGATCATTCCTATTAGTAATGAAACAGAAACAG
>NW_022956167.1:0-299 GCF_012274545.1 Fukomys damarensis | reverse complement strand
AAAATCACATTTAATGAATCTTGGGAAGCATCCAATTTAGTTGAAAAACTACCGATATTGGTTCCTTCCCTTAGTCCAATATCATCCAAACAAAACGAGATAGGGACCAGGGATTTAGCTCAGCAGTACCTCTGCCTGCATTATAAGCATGAGGACCCAAGTTCAATCCCCCGGTACAAAAAACACTACCAAGAGAAATAGTGCTGATATAAAAAATATTCATTATAATCCGATTAAGTTCAATGTAGTAAGACAAATGCATGCTCAACACATTCCTCCCTATAATCCCATACCATACA
>NW_022956166.1:0-206 GCF_012274545.1 Fukomys damarensis | reverse complement strand
TTCATAAATCATGGCCTTTGTTTCAGCTTGTGTTTTAAAAGTGTCTTAATTTTAAATTATGTGTTTTAAATGTTTGAAAATTTATTATTTTTATTATGCACTGTGTTTTGTTAAATTCACACTTCATTCTTGTTCTGTATATTTTGCATTTGGACTTAGTTGCTTCAAAATGCTACAAAATGGGTGTCTTATTCAATCATTTCAAA
>NW_022956165.1:0-212 GCF_012274545.1 Fukomys damarensis | reverse complement strand
TCTTTTCCCTTATTACCTTTCCCTTACCCTTCCTACTTTCCCTACACCTTTAGCCCTTTTCTTACTATTTCACATTGTCAGTTATATCATTGGATCTTCTGTACTGTTATAGTTTATTCACATCAGAGAAACTACTTGGTATTTACACATGTGACTTATTTATTTCACTTAGGAGTACCTCCTCAAAATGTATCCATTTTCCTATGAATGAA
>NW_022956164.1:0-660 GCF_012274545.1 Fukomys damarensis | reverse complement strand
TTTCTCTGTGGAGCACTTCACATTGATGAAACTGACCCCATTCGCTTTAAACAGCTAAGCGCCGAGAGAAGCTGTTTCCTAAGGAAAACTGCACTTTAAACCTCAGGAGCCCTCTGCAAAATTCGTTTCTGCTCTAACGGTAAACTGAATCTATCCCTGAGAATACAGGTTTCTGGAGGCTTTTGTGCACTCAGAGCTGCTAGGCACTCTCTTAGTCCTGAAAGGCGTCTCTGCTAAAAGTATCTCACAACAGTGTTTCACTCGCTGCCAGGCAGAGACCTACAAACAAAAAGGAATACAGTTGTACTCCAAATAAGAGGAGGACTTCACTGGTAAACTCACAGAGTTGCAGCACCTTTCTCTGTGGAGTACTTCACATTCATGAAACTGACCACTTTCGCTTTAAATGGCTAATTTGCGAGAGAAGCTGTTTCCCGGGGAAACTGCACTTGAAACCACAGAAGCCCTCCGCAAAGTGTGTTTCTGTTCTAACGTCAAACTGAACCTATCCCCAAGTATACAGCGTTCTTAAGGCTTGTGTACACTCAGAGCTGCTAGGCACTCTCCTAGGCCTGAAGGGCTTCTCTGCTAAAAGACCCTCACAACAGTGTTTCAATCTCTGCCAGGTAGAGACCTACAAACAAAAAGGAATACAGCTGT
>NW_022956163.1:0-356 GCF_012274545.1 Fukomys damarensis | reverse complement strand
CTAGAAAGGGGGGCCTGACTGGAGCTGAGTCATGGGGCATATCCTGGAAGAGTGTGTTCTTGGCCCTAGTTCCTCCCTTCTTTGTTTCCTGTCTATGTGAGGCGAGCAGCTTTCTTTGCCATGTCCTCCCACCATGATACTTCTGCCTTGAAGTTGGCCAGCCATAGACTGAACCCCCTAAGCCACGAGCCAAATTAAACCTCTCCTCCTTTAACATGTGGGTGTCAAGTATTAAGTGTTAGTGACGGGAAAGCTGATTAATACACCACTGTTGTGGCACTGTGAGCAGTCACTCACAGTTCTTTTCCCTAGATCTGTCACCTATATTTCCAGTCTATACTTCTCAGTCTCTGACC
>NW_022956162.1:569-812 GCF_012274545.1 Fukomys damarensis | reverse complement strand
AGTTGGCTCTCTCCATTCATCAGATCTCTCTTCCAAATTCCTGTCCCATTTTCTACATGAGAGGATGGTGCTCACGGTGACAAGCCCACTGCAGAGACGCCTGTGCCCACTCAACCACTGCAGGAACAGGGGCCCATAAAAATCTCATTCATTCCTCACTTCCACATGTCCCTATTGCCATGGCTGTCTCCCCTTCAACTCCCACATCCTCCTTTCCCTGCTTCTTCCTTCTATGGCTGTCCC
>NW_022956162.1:0-408 GCF_012274545.1 Fukomys damarensis | reverse complement strand
GAAGCACCCTGTGAAATGGCACTGTGAGAAAAGAAAGTGTTGGATTCAGTCTGGGTTCTAATGGTGTTTGAGACTTCTCCAGGTGTCCCAGTTGTGCTCACACACCCTGGATTGCTCAGTGAAATTTCGGTACACACATCCCCTCCCTTTTGGAAGGGATATGTCCTTGTAGAATGGCTGGAAAAGAGGACTGGGCTGTTAGCTGGAGGCTTGTGTGATGCAAAGGGGCAAGTGACACCCAGTCAGGACGTTTTTGCTTGATGCCAGCTGTGTCTTTTCAGAAGGTCATCCTCCCTGGCCTTTACCCACACCGAGCAGGACCCTATTTCCCAGTGGAAGGACACACCCAAGAGGTAGCGTTGTCTTCCTCAGGTGGCCCCGCTTCCCCTAATAGTGGTTGTACTGCTC
>NW_022956161.1:0-202 GCF_012274545.1 Fukomys damarensis | reverse complement strand
TATAACAACATTATGTAGACTGATTAACTTAAACAACACAAATTTATTATTCACATTTCTAGAGTCCCAGAAATCCAAAATCATGATGCTGACAAAAGGGATTTTACACTGAGATTTCTTCTCTTGGTTGCATATTATGTTATGCTCACACAGAAAGATATTTGTGCACATATAGATACATAAACAAGCACTCTGGTCTCTT
>NW_022956160.1:0-710 GCF_012274545.1 Fukomys damarensis | reverse complement strand
ATCGTGGCCCCAAGTAGACCACATGTGCTCCTGCTTGGGAAGCTCTTTGGTATTGTCTCTTTTGGTTCAGTAGGGCCCAAGGGGCAGGAAACTCCATGCCCCTTAGGGCTGCCTCTGCCTCCCAGCTGCACAGGCAAAGGAGAGAAGCTGCTCTGGTTTCTGCATTGCTTAGCTTGGTGCTCCAGTGTTTTCTACTCAGAGACTGGAGGCAGAAGCCTTAATCTGGGAGCAGGAGGAGGAATTCATCTGCAATGTGTCCTGTGTCATTCCTCAGGAATCTAAGAGTGGCAGGAGGCAGCTGGACTAGGTACAAGGCCAGCCAAGGAAAGGGAGACCTCTCACGGTGACCTTCAGGTTAGGCAGCGGGGATTTGCATTTGCCAATTTCCTGCTAGGCACAGACACATACCTAGCTCAGTACCCAGTGCCTGGCAAGACATACTAATTCAATGAAGCCTCTTACTCCATCTCTAAGGCTCACACAATAGCTTCTGCATGGATTGGAATGAGGAGACTTTTTTTTTTTTTTAAGAGATAGGATCTCCCCGGATTGCCTTGGCAGGCCTCAAACTCCTGGGCTCAGGCAATCCTCTTGAGTAGCTGGGAGGACAGGTACGAAACACTATGCCTGTTTTGGTTGTTATTGTCTTAAGAGCCATCCCAGCCAGGAGTGATAGCATACAGCTGTGACCTTAGTATTAAGAGAGGCTG
>NW_022956159.1:6920-7812 GCF_012274545.1 Fukomys damarensis | reverse complement strand
AAAAAAAACAAAGACAAGAAGAAAACAAACTAACATCAATAGGACATCTAGAAATTGTATTCACTTTCTTAGAAAACTAATGACAATCGAGAGAAGGAAAACAGAGAGAACAGAAAAAGAAAGAAAAAAGAAATTTGAATCAGGACAAGAACAGCAACCAAAAGGGAGAGAGATGAAGAACAAGGTGAGAAAAGAGAGCGAGAGAGAGATAGAGAGATAGAGAGATAGAGAGAGAGAGATAGAGAGAGAGAGAGAGAAAGAGAGAGAGAGAGAGAGAGCACACAAGGGGAGAGTAGATAGAGAGAGAGAGAGAGAGAGCACACAAGGGGAGAAGATAAAAGGAAATAAATATGTAAAATATATGAGAAAAATAATTTTGAAAAAAATCCAAATACTGACATTTAGAGATGGGAACAAAGGAGCTAAAGGTGTAGGGAAGGTGGGATGGGTAGGGGAAGAGTAAAAAAGGAAAAGAAAAAAATGTGAGAGAATGAAAAGATGAAAATAAAGTGTTTGTAGATGGGGAGGGGAGGAGGGGGTGAAGGGAGGGCAGAGGTAAGGGGAAAAATGAGAATCAAGACTTGTCATGTAGAGGTACAAAATCACAACAATGAATGTAGCTGTACTGTATCCCTAAAATGCACCAATAAACTCAATTAAAGCTGAAAAAAAAAAAGAAATACAGAAATGTATTACTTACGGTGGCTGATTTCCTTTCCCCTTTCAGTAGTTTTCCAAGAATTTCATAACCATCAGTTGTGATATTTCCAGCTTCCTTGATGTCTTTTTCTATAATTTCATAGCAGTCAATGTAAATCTTAACACTTTTCGAAGTCACTACAATATGAACCTAAAAAGATAATTTGTTTCCACTGTAAAATTTCTGCCAAAA
>NW_022956159.1:0-2743 GCF_012274545.1 Fukomys damarensis | reverse complement strand
AACCAATTACCAATTCTTCCTTAATTGCAGTTACCTTTTGGGAGACAGAAGTGGCAGAAAAGTTTCTCTGCATATTTGTTTAAAGACTATTATGATATTATAATTGCTTGATTGAGATGGTTTGAGAATTCAGTCCCCAATGTTTTGGAAAATCTAAACTCTCAGAATCCCCAAGGCATACCATCTTGTAAAGTCTTACAGACAGAAGCTAGAAATTCCCTGACTTGAATGTTACCTTTTGGGAGACAGAAGTGGCAGAAAAGTTTCTCTGCATATTTGTTTAAAGACTATTATGATATTATAATTGCTTGAATGAGATGGTTTGAGAATTCAGTCCCCAATGTTTTGGGGAAAATCTAAACTCTCAGAATCCCCAAGGCATACCTTCTTGTAAAGTCTTACAGACAGAAGCTAGAAATTCCCTGACTTGAATGTCCCCCTAGAGTTTCCCAGAAAATGTCAGAGAGAGAGAGAGAGAGAGAGAGAGAGAGAGAGAGAGAGAGCAAACTCCTGGAGAAACATGAATTAACATGGCACTATCTGAGAGTGCGGTGTATCCTACATGGGTTAAGACAAATGTGGGGTAGAACAGAAGTTAACAGTAAAGAGAAAATTTTTATTAGACTTGAGCATTAGGGCTGCAAAACTATAATAATTGTTCTCCAGGGATAATCTGCATATTAGTGAGATGAGCGCCACCTGTGAACTTGTTAAACATGCAAAATCTTGGCCTCCATCCCAAACCTATTACATCAGAAACTCTAAGGGTCAGGCCCAGCCTTTTGTGTTTACTAAATCTTTACTTCTATATGATGAAAGTTCACAAACAATTACTCTAGGGGATCAGTAAAATTGGGTGATTTAGGATCTATACAGAAACGTGTCTTGAGATTACAAGTCTCTGATCCAAATGCTTATCTGTAAATCTAATGGAATAATGATTTATCCACTATTACTTCACATTATTTATATTACCTTTCTTTATTGTTAATTTTATGCATGTATTTTAAATATTATTGTCAACATTCCTTTGCATGCTTATTAACTAATTTCTTAGTGATTCCATGGTCACTTGGGTTATGTCTCCTATTTTAAAATCCAAATCGTTTGTCCTTTTAAAGGCATATCTTATTTTTCCAGTTTGGCAGTGTGCATTCTTCATACACATGTGCACACACACACACACGCACACACACACACACACACACACATAATCACACATCATCATTTGTAACTGGCATTAAAATTATATAAAATTCCATAAAATCTTATCATACAAAGGGGATATAATGTTATTTGGCTCTACATTCCTTTGCATGCTTATTAACTAATTTCTTAGTGATTCCATGGTCACTTGGGTTATGTCTCTTATTTTAAAATCCAAATCGTTTGTCCTTTTAAAGGCATATCTTATTTTTCCAGTTTGGCTGTGTGCATTCTTCATACACATGTGCACACACACACACTCACATAATCACACATCATCATTTGTAACTGGCATTACAATTATATAAAATTCCATAAAATCTTATCATACAAAGGGGATATAATGTTATTTGGCTCCTACTGAAATAAATTAAATATATTTATGTCATAAATTAATGTAAATAAATGTCCAAAAACTGAAGCACATTTAAATTTCTTTCTTTTGGGGGGATTACCAGGCATCAAACGTGAGACTTTGTGCTTGCAAGGCAGGTAGCTGAACCACTGTGCTAAAGCCCTGGCCCCACACATTTAAATTTCTAGGATCCGTATTATTGGTCTGTGGTGTGATGTTCATTGACCTATTTACCAAGATGACTTTAACATTTCCCTCGGTTTGACCAAATTTTACCTTACCCCTTATGTATCATTTTATTGTTGCTTGAATTATTTTTTCCTATGTATTTGTAAATCCTTTTGAGATTTTTTTTCCAGCTGATTTCCTCAATCTCAATGTGCTTGAAGTCCATTTTGACTGTCTAGTTGAGGTGAATTTTAGAATTCCCATGTATATTCCTGCCAGTTAGTGTCAAGGTGAATGTTCCTTCGTATTGCCCCATCTGGGGTAGTAGGTTTCTGTCTTCCCTTATTACTACTGCTTTTACTTATCTGCTGATTCTAATCATTTCCACCTAGGAAATGGGATGCTAAATTTGTTAGAACTGTGTTTGAAATGTAAAAGTAACTGACTGAGAAAGTACAAATCAACCTTCTTTCTGTATAAAGCATTTCAAACTTAATCCAGTCACCTTATTTTCTTGAAATCTTCTTTGGAAGTTCACTTACTCTGATTTTTTTTTTCCTGAATTCTCAACTGGAATATGAAAAGACTATTAATAGTTCTATTTTGGGATACTTGAGCTGTTACCAAATCATTTTACAGGGATCAATTTTTAAAATCTCAAATATCTACTTGACTACTTTTTCACAATCACTCAATTCTTTTTGAGGTATACTGTCACTGAAATTTATTTTTAATTGAAAAATAAAATATTTCAATATCTGTCATATCGTTTTGAAATAGATATGAACTGTGAAGTGACTAAATAAAGGATATGAATATTTGTATTTTCTTACATACTTGTATCATATATAATCATTCTATTTTTTAAAATGCAGTACATTATTACTAAATATAGCCATCACACTGTAAACAGGTCTTTTACTTACTACTCCTTTTTAAATTCAATGTTGTATCACTGGCTTGTGCATCTGAGTTGGGCACAGCTTCCCAGACTGTGACTTCAGACTATGATAA
>NW_022956158.1:0-252 GCF_012274545.1 Fukomys damarensis | reverse complement strand
CCATCACTCTGCCACATCGATGTATTTTATTTCCTCCATAGCACTCATCAGTGTCTACAGTAATCCTATTTTTTAAAAAATGCACGTGTATGCAGTGTCTCTCCCTCAAGTGTGCAAATTCCATGTGGATGGGAGACCAGCCTTGCTTCACACCTGTACTCCACACTGGGAGAATGGCGCTTGGCATCATGCATGTGCTTAGTAAATACTTAAATCATCTTTATGTTGCTGGGATAAACTAGACTTGGGTGT
>NW_022956157.1:0-200 GCF_012274545.1 Fukomys damarensis | reverse complement strand
GAGTGCTGGGATTATAGGAATGGGTCACCATACCCAGAAAACTTAAAATATTTTGATAATTTCGGTAAGCAGATCTGCAAGGATGCACTGGCCTATGGAGACTTGAAGTTAGACTAATGTAAAAAGGGCTATTGGAATCTAGCGCAACCCTCCCCTAAAGAGAATTCACAGGTGGGCAAAGGGAGCCTGACCTGAGACCA
>NW_022956156.1:0-208 GCF_012274545.1 Fukomys damarensis | reverse complement strand
AGTAGGGACCGAAGGGCGGGTAGGGACAAGGGGAAAATGAGGAACAAGACCTGATATATAAAGCCACAAGATCCCAACAATGAATGTGACTGTACTGTATACCCTACAATGTACCAATATGCCAAATCA
Source organism: Fukomys damarensis (assembly GCF_012274545.1). Classification (NCBI taxonomy): domain Eukaryota; kingdom Metazoa; phylum Chordata; class Mammalia; order Rodentia; family Bathyergidae; genus Fukomys; species Fukomys damarensis. The sequence goes on along the minus strand of NW_022956156.1, from coordinate 79 downwards.
GGAAAAAACAAAAAAAATCCCTGAACTCCAGCATTCAGATGTATGGCTCTTTCACTAGGGGCAAATGACCATTCATGTG
>NW_022956155.1:0-215 GCF_012274545.1 Fukomys damarensis | reverse complement strand
TGAAGGAGTTCTGGAAGCCCTCTTTTGTGGGTGTCTTTACAAAGTGTGATTAAAAAAAATACAGGGAAGGCTGCTGCCGAGTGCCTTCCAGCAGGCTTATAAAAATATTACAGTGTGTCCTCATCTACTTTATTCAGCAGATCTGGCACCGCGTAACTTCTGGCTCTTCCTCAAACATGAAAGGTAAACGTTTTGAATCTACATGGGATATCAAG
>NW_022956154.1:0-279 GCF_012274545.1 Fukomys damarensis | reverse complement strand
GAGAAGGTATGACAGCGCTCTCGGTAGGCAAGAGAGTGGAGGTGTTAGTTACTTGGCATTGAAGTGAAGCAATGCTGAATTACTTGGCCCCTAGTTCTAGTCACAGCTCCAGCTTGTGTGCCGAGGGATCTGGAAGAATTGCTGTGTGTCTGTAGAATTCAGGGAGGCTGTACAAAGTACCTGAAAAGGGAACCCAACTATTTGGGTTCCAGTCATGAGGCAGTCACTTTGGGCGGTGTGATACAGAACAAGTTACCTTTCTTCACATGCTTGTTTCCT
>NW_022956153.1:0-494 GCF_012274545.1 Fukomys damarensis | reverse complement strand
CAACTGATGGGCAAATGGGCTGTTTCCAAGTTTTAGCTATTACAAACTGTGCTGCTAAAAACACAGGAGCACATACATCATTGCGATATGATTCTTTCAATTCTTATGAAAAGATAGCCAGCAGAGGGATGGCTGGGTCAAATGGAACCTCTAGTCCCAGATCTTTGTGGGGTGAGTTGGAATCTCAGTGTTGTTTTCATCTGCAAGTCTCAAATGACCAGTGATGGGGATCATTTTTTTCATATATTTACTTGATGCTTTTACTTCTTTGTTTGAGAAATGTCTTTTCATTTCAGATGCCCATTTTGGAATTGGGTCTTTATATTTAGGGGGAGATTATTATTTTGTTGTTGTTCTTTATATACTCTAGATAATAGTCCGTTGTCTATGGAGCAGCTGCTAAATTTTTTCCCACATTCTAGGTTCTGTTGTAGTTCTGTTGATGGTTTCTTTTGCAGTGCAGAAGCTTTTTAATAAGATGAGGTTCCAGTTGT
>NW_022956152.1:0-435 GCF_012274545.1 Fukomys damarensis | reverse complement strand
TCCGGGTCAAGCCAGTTTCTCCCCGTGACTCCCCTGCTGCACCCCGCCGGCTGGCCTTCACGGACCCCCACTTCCCTGCTGCCTCCACCCCCCTGCTGCTTTGCTGAGGGTTTCACTTGCTTGCATTGTGATAGGCTAAGCCTCCCGCACCAGGTGATTAAGACAACTCTCACTGCAGCTTTTCTTGGTAACTGTCCCAGGTCTAGGGTCTGCACAAGCGCAGAGGGAGGACTACCACCAGGGTGTAGTCACATCAGGGATAGAACCAGGGTGGATCAAGCCTGGATTGAGAAAGATCAGCCGATGCCCGGTCCCGCCCACTAGGCGGCGCCTTCAGTCTCATTCTGGTCAAGACGTCTCCAGATTTTCAAATTTGGTACCAGTCTGACAAGTTTCCTTCCTGCTCCCCCTGTCCCTTTAAGAAGGTAAACCAGG
>NW_022956151.1:0-442 GCF_012274545.1 Fukomys damarensis | reverse complement strand
TTTTTTTTTCTTTTTTATCCTTTCCAAAATTTTACCATGCTTAGACCTCAAATTTAAAGGAAAGAAAAAACAACATCTCAATCATGACCTTTAAGTATTTTAAGACATTGATGATTTAAAACCAATTAAAGCTATAACACCTTCGCTTTAGACTAGATTTCATTGAATTACAGGCCCCAAATTAAAGACCCTATAAGATAAGAAGATATGTTTCTCTGAGGAAAAGACTGCTTACTACATGATATTCTTTTGCACATAATGCCTCTTTTATAATAAAAAATTATGAGACAACAAAATAAGAAAATATGACCCATAGTCAAGAAAGAAATCCTTAATAGAAAGGGATCCAGAAAAGTTTCAGATATTGGAAACATCAGAGGGAGAATTTAAAATAACTGTTAGGATAGTTAGGATAGAGAAGGTGGTCAACCTGTCTGAACAG
>NW_022956150.1:0-234 GCF_012274545.1 Fukomys damarensis | reverse complement strand
ATCAAGCTACTTAACATATTTGTGACCTTGCATACTTGTCATTGTTCTGTGGTGAGAACAGTAAAAACCTACCACCTTGGCAATTTGCAAGAATCCTATACTGACTCCCCAAAATGAATGTAATTATTATGTACCGCAAACTAATAAAAATAAAGAATTTTTAAAAATACAATCTTAGGCAACAGACACATGGCAGTGGGTATAACAATTCCCAATTTGAAACTATACTACAAA
>NW_022956149.1:0-930 GCF_012274545.1 Fukomys damarensis | reverse complement strand
TTGGGGGGGGGTTGTTGTGTAGTATTGAGACCCTACCTAATGCGGTGTAGACAGTGTCACTTAGGGCCACCACAGCACTGAACTGAGTCCCGTGATACTTGTCAGAAGCCGCACCTGGTCTTCTGTATCTTACCCACAAGTCTCCTGCCTATTGCATGAAAGGTTTGCCGCTATGTATATGAAGTTTGTAGTCCATTTTTCTTCATTTTTCCTTGGATGTAGTCGAAAACATACAGAGCTGCACATACTTGCAAAGAGATACCTTTGTAAGTGGCCACACATCATGTAACCACCCACATGGGCTTCACATTTGTAGAGTAGATAAATCTTATCTTTTGCTGAGTAGCTATTAATGTGCAGAGAGCCTAAACCTGCCAGGAAGAGGTCATAGTGTGCAATGCCTCCCCTTGGACAATTGGTGATCTTCTCCAGGAGATACCACACTCACGTTCTTCTTGAACAAAAATGTGCAAACTAAACACACGTGCACACAAAAGCACCCACACACATGTTTCTCCCCCACAATGGCCCTCGGTGCCATAACATTTGTAGCATTGCAGAGAGCAGGTGTGATCAGTTGGAATGGCTCTTTTAAAACAAATAACGAGCTCCAGCCAGGCTGCGGAGAAGAGATCACCCCTAGGCACTGTTGGTGGGAATACCAGTTAGTACAGCCACTGCTGAGAATATTATGCATGCTGTTCAAAAAAATTAAAAAATACAATCTCCCATGTGATCCAGCTGTCCTACCCCTAGATACATAAAGGACATGAAATTGGCATATAAAGCAAATTACCTGCATCCCCAGTTATCGTGGCACGGTTAACAATAATTAAGGTATTAATTCAGCTGACGCATCCATCAAGAGACAACCAGAAAAATAAAATGTGTATACACTCAATGGAATATTGCTCAGCCATAAAAAAAAAA
>NW_022956148.1:0-5474 GCF_012274545.1 Fukomys damarensis | reverse complement strand
TTATTTATTTTGGGCAATAGATATACAAGTTGGTGTGATGTTAGCTCTCATTGTGGTTTTCAACTCCATTCCCCTGCTTGTTAGTAAGTTGAGCATTATTTTATAATTTTATAATTTCATAATGTATTTTATACATTTACTGTCAATTTTACATTTGTCCTTTTGAGAAATATCTTTTCATATCCTTTGCTCATTTCCAATTAACTTGATTGTGTTTTGGAGTGGAGTTGCAAGAATTCTTTATATATTTTGTGTAGTAATCACTTATCAATCTCTTCTATCTAAGAATTATTTTCAAATTCAATATTACTGATATTCCTCCTATATTTCCTTCTATGTTTATAGCTTTAACTCTTACTTGTAGGTCTTTCATCCATTTTCAATAAATGATTGTATATAGTATTAAGTGTAGAATTTAATTTGCGTCTTCTTAATAACATTTGTCCTTGTTAAAAATCTTTTATAAACATGTAAGTTGTAGTTCTGAGCCCTATATTGTATAGTCCATTGGTTTACATATTTGTCTTTATGTTTTCAATACATTATTTTTTGCTTGTTTTGTTTTATTGTAGCTTTACAACAAATTTTGAAATCAGAAGGGGTATGCCATTCATATGTCATGTTCAATGTGTTTGTCATCATATTCAAACATTCAATTTGTTTCCGAATTGTTTTGACTGATTGGGGTTTCTTGCAATTCTTTCAAGATGGATCTTTCTACTTTTGTAAAAGGTGTGTACCCAGGTAGACATCCATATCTCAGCTGTACTAATTTACTTGGGTACATGCTATAGATAACAAGAAGCTGATGAGGCTTCTATTAACCTAATTAACTCAAGATGTTTGTATGTTAGGTTGGTCATAACTTGAAGGTCCACTGCATTTATGTTTCCAAACCCATCCCTTAAGCTGAAGACTACATGTAGAATTTTCGTCATGAGAAGCATCTGGAGTGTCCATCTCAGGCTCAGAGAAAACATTTGGGCAGTGTAACTCCTAGGTGGCAGTGGGGCAATCTTGGGTTACACCGTTAGTGAGTGGTAGGCATGACAATTTCTCTACACCATAACCAGAGGTGGGTGAGTGGGCCTGGGACTTGGCTTTCACCCTCTGATCATGGAAGACCGATACTGGAACAGGGATACAGCTTAAAGACTTGCTCAGTGGATCAAGACACTGAACCAAGCAGTTGTAGAATTCAAGTTAGCCATCATGTCAGGAGAAGCAGACTACAATCACCTTGGCATTCAGGCATACTAGAATCATCACCTTGGCATCCAGGCTGAGTGAAGCTTTTATATATTAACAAGACTATTTTTAGAAGGCTAACAGGGCTAAAATCAAGGCCAAAATGACTATATATTTCAAATTGGAGAGACCAGTCTCAAAAGTGTTTCTAGTAAAAGGTTAGACTATCTTGGAGATTGAATTGTGGACATGACAGGACTACCAGATAGTGTCAGCATAGTCAAACGCACAGCAGCATCTTCACAGGCATTGTTAGATTTAAGAATCAATGCAACAACTTTCTCCAATCTTTCCTGTGGGAGGACATGTGCAGTTAGTAGTTCCTGTGGTGTACGTGTTGAAGAAGACATTGAGAGTATATCTGCTCCTCACATTGAGGTGTGTACTAGATTCCTCACCAGTGTGACAGGTGGCTTCTTTTACCTTTTCCCACATCAGAGCCATTTGTTGAAATTCACCAACACAGCAATTAGAGTTTGTGCACACACATATCACAACACACATTATATATGGTTTCAAACTTTATAAATATAATTCTATATGCCAGTCATTATCTTTTTAATCTTTTAAGAGGCTATTCATATTTTTTTGTTTTAAAATATTGAATTGACAATTAAAATACTTATATGATACTCAGGACAATTTCTGAAATTAGGACAATTTCTCAGAAATGGATCTTTAGCCCATTTTGTCGTGTGTGAACAATACAGAGTATACTTATTCAAACTAAAACGGCAACAGCATTACTTAGGCTATATAATCTTATGAAGACATTTATGTGTATGTGTGGTGTTATTGAGGAACAGGTTGCTACCTGGCACATGACTTACTGAGGGTGTAAAGCCTGATTATTTGTTGTATGCATTCAGTGTTTCCTGATTACGACTCATGAAGCACATTATTTCTGAAGATCCTGTTTATCTTGCTTTTTTTGGGGGGATACAGAGGATCAAACTTAATACCTTGTGCTTGCGAGGTAGTTGGTGGCACCACTGAGCTAAATTCCCAGCCACCCTGTTCATCTTATCATTTAAGATTATCTATCTTTGGGTACCCTAAGTTTCATTTTACCCTTAAAGTAATTGTAATATGGAATTTTCTATTTTCATTTATAGCGAATTATTAACAACTTTTTAATATGGGCCAAAATATCAATTTTTTATGTATATTGCTTCACTGGTCATTACCACTTGTTTATACATATCCAAAGGTTGTCATAATATATTATATTGACCATATGCACAAATTTTGGAATATAAATATCTAAGAATTAAATTAAACATTTTTAAAATATATGATTCAAATACTTCAATGTACAGAGCAAATCATTGCCAAATGAATTCACCTGGTCTTATAATTTTTAAACCCTAATATTTATATATCCAAATAATTTTTAAAAAGAATTCATTCATACAAGGAAAACAGTACCTAATTCTCAGACAATTACTATGTATCATTGGTTATAGACATAGGTATTAAATCCTGAAATGTAAATAAGCTTTCCTATGTCTGTTATGACTCCACATTCTAAGTGAACATGCCTCAAAATAATCATGCAAAGTATAGGAGTTGGAGTTACACTTTTTCTAGTTCAGACTATTTCATTTACTTCCTCAAATTTCTTATAAATAACTGAGGAGACTAAAACTTCAATTTCTTTACATGTAAATCATACAAATGAAGATAATAGTGGTCTATCATATTGGGTATTAATGATAAATGATTTAAAGTCTGTAAAAAAAGGTACATATTAAGAGTTCAATATCACATATTTATTAACATGAAACACAATACAGGGTGGGTACATGTAGATGTGGTAACAGCATAGAAGGAAGAGGTCTATATCATGGGCTGATGCCCAAGAAATGTAGTTCAGGTTCCATGTTTAAAGTATTATGTAGAAATTCTTTTTATCTTCATTAAGTTTATTAGTGCATTTTGGGTATACAATACAGCTACATTCATCATTGGGATGTTGTATCTTATATGACTTATCTTGGTTATTATTTTTTCCCCATTCCCCTGCCATCCTTTTACCCTCTCCACCCTTCCCTATTTACAAAGATATTGTTTCCATGTTTTTCATTTTCCAATATTTTTCTTCTCCCTTTTTTACCTTTCCCTTACCCCTCCCACTTCCTATATTCTTTTAGACCTTTTGTTCCTATTACACAACATCATTTATACATTTTGATCCTTATTTACTCTTTTAAATTCACACACAAGAGAAACTGAAAAAAACTGGTGTCTGCCAAAGATCACTCGACACACCAACAGAGCTGTATGAGAGATTTTATTGTAGAGCCACTGCGGCATGGTGGCCCACTTGGGAACAAGGGAGAGCAGGAGGGAGGTGTGGAAGGGGCTTGGTTATATAGTGGGTGACTGGTGCAGGTGGGTCAGGGATTGTGTCAGCTGCATGGGCAGCGATTCAGGGGTCACTCTTGGACATCCATTCCTTATACGGACAAGTCTTGTTAGTGCGTCAGTTTTATTTATGGCTTGTGATGCACAATGTACGAAATGGAAACTTTAAGGCGAGGAAGAAAGTTATTTATCAGAATGGCTGCAGCCATTCCAAGGCATTTATCTGACATTCCTCCCTCTTTTGTTTATTAAGGCCTTGGGAAGAGGGGTGAAGAATCTCTCTTCTGTAGCTACTTCCTGCTGAAAAGGGGCAGGTGGGGGGGTGATGAGAGGCTGAGAAAGGGATCTCTAGTCTGTCATCTCTTGTCCTTGTGGGGGCTACATAACTGTTGCAAGGCTGTTTAGGAGGTTCAAGGAGGGCAATGATGGCAAGATCATGAAGTGATGAGGGCTAATCTAGGCATGTATCATAGCTTGAGGAGTAACACAACCGTGGGGAGGGAGACCTGAAATGGTGAAGAAAGAACTGAGTAAGATGTATTTTGAAAGCTTTACATGCAACAGGTGAAAAGGGCTTTTCCTGACAGTAATAAAAACATAATAGTACTGCCAAGGTGTTAAATGTATAATTTTTTAAGTAGGGGAGCATGTGCAACTGGAAAGGTGATGGGTGGCAGAACAGATGGACCAAAAATCTAGTGTGGAAGTTAGGTGGGAACCAGGCATGATTTATATTTCCCAGGTGCCAATGGGGACCACAAACTCCTTTTTGTGGGAACTTCAGTATCCTGGGAGTAGAACTAAATTGCCTTGTCTCTGCCATGATGAATCTAAGAATGAGCTCATATACTCAGTGCAGAAAAGGGCAATCTTTGGGTGAGTATGACAAGCAGCAGATTAAGTCTTTTGAGTAGGCAACAGATATATAAAAAGAGTTGTGTGTCCCACCTTTGGGGTTGGGAGAGTTTTGGGTCATTGGGAGATTTTAATCAAAAGGCTCAACTCATAGCTGTGGGGGAGTGTAAGCCAGCAGATCAGGAGAAGGGTATAGAAAGCAATTTTTAAAATTTTTTTAACTAAAATCTTGGAGGGTTTCCTGGTAGAAATGTTTTGTTAACCAATCTAAGATCCCATCTACTGATCTTTTTTGAGGATAGAACCAATGGAGGTCTTGTTGAGTTATGAAGTGAAGAAACTGCAGCTAGATCTGGATCCATGTCATGGGGATTTATCCAGAAGGTGGGCTGGTGAAGTGGTCACTTCCTGAAAGATTTAACTAAAATCTTGGAGGGTTTCCTGGTAGAAATGTTTTGTTAACCAATCTAAGATCCCATCTACTGATCTTTTTTGAGGATAGAACCAATGGAGGTCTTGTTGAGTTATGAAGTGAAGAAACTGCAGCTAGATCTGGATCCATGTCATGGGGATTTATCCAGAAGGTGGGCTGGTGAAGTGGTCACTTCCTGAAAGATAAAATGATTGACCATCTGATTAGAATTTTTTTGGATTTGATTCTGGAGGAATCAGAGTAAGCAGGGGGTGACCGTGGCCATAATGAGGATGCAAATCAGGGTCAAGAACAGAGATTATTTATGGAATCCAGTGACATCTGAGATATAAGAATAGCCCATTATGGCCTGTAGCCCTGGAGTTTTATCTCTGCTTTAAATGAAATGTAGAAAATGTGTAACTTTTGAGATACAGGGACCCATTTACTGAGTAAATGAAACAAACAAACAAACAAAAAACGCTTGTACTATTTTAGAAATAAATTAGCTCCCAGGTAGTTTGTTGAAACAGATGGAAGACGAAAACCCATGGAAAGGTAAATTAATTTTTTTACAAATAAATGAATACCA
>NW_022956147.1:0-238 GCF_012274545.1 Fukomys damarensis | reverse complement strand
GCCCTGATGCAGGCTCCCTGGCCCAGCCACAGGTGAGAATTTCCCACCTCTCCCAGGTGGTGCGGAGAGACCTGTGCTTCTGGCACGTGACACACAGAGAACTTGGTACTTCGGGCTTTGCACTCAGCTCCTGCACGGGGTGTTATTTCCATCGGGCCCCAAGGAGCCTCTCCCGGGTGACAGGCAGAAATCGGGGAGCATTTCAGGGCTTCAGGAAGAATGTGAGCTGTGCAGGGCC
>NW_022956146.1:0-202 GCF_012274545.1 Fukomys damarensis | reverse complement strand
GTAAGGTTTACTTACTGTAGCACAGTACCATGATGCCTGTCTGACACCTGAGATGGCTAAAAAATGACTCGTAGGTAGGTGGCATGTACAGCACAGATGTGGTGCACAAAGGAGTTATGCAAACCTCTACCAGAATGGTGCCAACTGGCACAAGATTTCATCACGCTACTCCAAGCAACCCAGAATTTAAAATTCATGAATT
>NW_022956145.1:0-1216 GCF_012274545.1 Fukomys damarensis | reverse complement strand
TCTCTTTCAGTTATTTCTCACACAGCAAAGAGTGTAAAAGGCTGAACCAAATATAGACCAGTTCTTCATAAGAGGGTTCTCAGTTATCTTTCCTTTTAAAATAATTCCTTAGTAATTGAAATAGTGGAACCATGAAGTTGTTTAAAACATTCCACACATTATGTTCAAGTAAAGTGCTCATAAAAATTACCCAATGTGTCAGGCATTTAAAACGGGGACGCCGTTGCTGCCTCACAGAATATGAAATGACAACAGTGCTATTTAACTCAGTCACAAAAGGTCTTCCAGGGCAATGACTAGCTTACTCTTTGTCATGTTAAAGTTACAGAGCTCATAATTGTTATGTTTCTATAGATAGCTGCATGTTAAATTATATTTAGGAAAAAGATTCCCCCTTTCAATTTACTTCTTTTGCAAGACAAAACCCATTACCTTCCTAGACACATAGTTTATGAGACAAACTAGAGTTGAATTAATTACCTTAGGGAAGTAGTGATGGGCACATGGCTGCTTCTCAGTACAGCCGTTATGAAATGAATGCACTTGGAGAGTTGTTCAGTATTCTAGAATTTGAAATTACAATGTAGTTAGTTGGTCACCACTTGTTGGCTCCACTTACATTACTATCATGAATAGTGGTCCAGAACTTTGTGATTACATTGATAATTTTGAATTTATTATGTGGGAATAAATGATTCTGTTCCTCTCTCTTACCTAGAAATATACAGAACAATTTTGGAAATATTTTTCTTTGTAATTTTTAAAAATACCTGAAATATATTTGGAAGCACAGAAAGATAAATGTTTGTTTTTAACCTGTAGCTAGTGACAAATCTAGATTAGACTACCTAAAACCACTGCAGCTGTTTTCTAGAGTCGTCATAGTGAGAGAGAGGTTGGGTGGCCAAAATGCCCAGGCATTCGGATAAAGTGTAATCTTCTGGGTGGCCTTGTATAAAATCATGCCAGATTATCTTCTTGCCTTAATAGAGGGCTGGCAATTTGTGCAAATTTTAAGGATTGTTAAATTACTTTTAGAATACCATTATAAAGCATCAACCAGTCATTATTTTCTAGGACTAACTGCCAAAGTTATAGACATCAAACCAATTCTCTACTATTTCTGCAAAAGATACAAAATGTTATTGTCAGAAGTTGGTTTGATTTATTACCTAAAATCAACCGATCCATTTTTTTTTTTTTTTTTTTTTTTTTA
>NW_022956144.1:0-805 GCF_012274545.1 Fukomys damarensis | reverse complement strand
AAAAAAATGCTTAAAATAGAAAGTAATTTGTTAAAGTTCACAAAAGCTAGGAAGTAGTAGCTCTACAATTTGAACTTGGTGGCATCTCATTTTCAGAGACATACTATTATTTCTGCAAATGTTGCTTTCCAAACATTACCTCAACTTTCTTTTCCTCTAACTCCTTTATATATCAGGGTCTACAAACTCTTCTCCATCTTTCATTTCCTTTCTTTTACTTTTCTTGGCAATGCAGGGATGGAACTTGGGGACACTCCTACCACTAAGCTATATCCTCAGTCCTTTCTATTTTTAGTTTTTTATTACCCAGACTGCACTTGAATCACCCTCCTGCCTCAGCCTCCCTCAGTGCTCTGATTACAGATGTATGCCACTGCAACTGTCTTCTTCCCATTTTTTAACTGTTCTTTTTTTCTTCTTTAAAAAGAAATCCCTTTAAGCTGCATTATGGGAGCATTCACAAGGAATTTCACTAGGCTTCCTTGATTAGAACTCCTGTATGAAAATTTTAATTTACTAAGTGCTATTGAAAAACTTCAGAAACTCATTTTTTATACAAAGTATGGGTCTCAATGTGGAACAATCAAGCAGTTCTTTCCCATACTGAAGCTATACAACAACTGGATAGATGAATGAAACCTGAGGATTCCTGCCAGACTGAGTGCCAGGGAAAGTTTCAACAGCAAAAGCAAATGGCCAGCGTATGATTCCCATCCAAAAGATCTGGTTTGATTTTCTACCCTGGTGCTGAGATCCTAAAGGCTGACTCCTTTTTTTCCAGACCACTCCATGACAGGAAAAGGGG
>NW_022956143.1:0-250 GCF_012274545.1 Fukomys damarensis | reverse complement strand
GTCAAACTGAAGCTATCCCCAAGTATACAGAGTTCCTGAGGCTTGTGTGCACTCGGAGCTGCTAGGCACTCCCATAGGACTGATGCGCTTCTCGGCTAAAAGTGCCTCACAACAGTGTTTCAATGTCTGCCAGGCAGAGAACTACAAACAAAAAGGACTACAGTTGTACTCACCATAAGAAGTGGATTTCACCGGTAAACTCACAGAGTTGCAGCACCTTTCTCTATGGAGTACTTCACATTCATGAAAC
>NW_022956142.1:0-222 GCF_012274545.1 Fukomys damarensis | reverse complement strand
CCTGACCACGACTGACTCAGGGTCACTGATGAATTGTTCTCCAGTCATCTAAGATCTGCAAAACGACCCACTGCTTGAAGCTGATGTAGTCCTATTGAAGGATGAGAGCAGCTTCATGAAAGATGGGGTATATTATGCTGGCTATGCAGAGATGACTCGGGATGAAGTGGTCCAAGCAGGACCCCTCCCCACTGGATGGTCAGTGCACTGAGCAGAGCTATG
>NW_022956141.1:0-1690 GCF_012274545.1 Fukomys damarensis | reverse complement strand
ATCTTATGTAAAGTACAGAGCTTTAGTTACTAATAATGTATTTACTCACTAAATATAATATTACATAAATAAGTTCACATTGACTCATCAATTGTAATAAATAGATTCCACTAATGCAAAATGTTAGTAACAGGGGAAACTGGAAGGGAAGGACAGAATATGTGGTACTGGGGGTGGGGAAGACAACATATAAGAACTCTGTATTTTCTGCTGAATTTTTTCTATAAATCAAAAAGTTCTTAAAAATGACTATTAAAAATAAAAATATCTAAGGACTGAAATGTAGATTTCCTTGACCTGTATTTCACAAAGCAAAACAAAAAATGTCTATTTTCTTTCTCAGATATTCTCAACTAGTAGTTTAATTTTCATTCCTTTTTGTATGTAAAATATTGTCTAATTTATCCAGCATTTCCCCCCTTTCTTTTTACATAAACACTGAGTCCCCGAGTGTCATAGTAACTCAGAAAAATTGCTGCTTTCCTAACAGCATTCATATCCACACATTTTTAATGTTAAAAAATTTATGTGAAGTTAATTTTTTTTAGTTTTAATTGAGTTTATTGGTACATTTTAGGTATACAGTAGAGTTACATTCATTATTGGAATCTTGTACCTGTACATGACAGGTCTTGGTTCTCATTTTTTCCCCTTGTTCCTGCCCTCCCTTCATCACCTCTTCCCTTCCCCATTTACAAACACTTTATTTCCATTTCTTTCATTTTCTCATATTGTTTTTCTTTCCCTTATTCCCTTTCCCCTATTAGTAACTCAGAAAAATTGCTGCTTTCCTAACAGCATTCATATCCACACATTTTTAATGTTAAAAAATTTATGTGAAGTTAATTTTTTTTAGTTTTAATTGAGTTTATTGGTACATTTTAGGTATACAGTAGAGTTACATTCATTATTGGAATCTTGTACCTGTACATGACAGGTCTTGGTTCTCATTTTTTCCCCTTGTTCCTGCCCTCCCTTCATCACCTCTTCCCTTCCCCATTTACAAACACTTTATTTCCATTTCTTTCATTTTCTCATATTGTTTTTCTTTCCCTTATTCCCTTTCCCCTACTTCCCACTTTCCCTACACCTTTAGCCCCTTTCTTCCTATTTCACATTGTCAATTATATCATTAGGATCTTATCTACTATTATAGTTTTTCACACCACAGAAACTATTCAGTATTTAGACATATGTGACTTATTTATTTCACTTAGCAGTATATCCTCAAAATGGATCTATTTTCCTATTAATGAATCTAATTTCTCATTCTTTATGGCTGAGTAGTATTCCATCTTATAGATAAACCACACCTTCTTTATCCAGCTTCCAACTGATGGAAAATGGGCTGTTTCCAAATTTTAGCTATTACAAACCGTGCTGCTATAGACATAGGTGTGCATATATCACTGTGATATGATTCTTTTAGAAAGATACCCAGCAGAGGGATGGCTGGGTCAAATGGAACCTCTAATCCCAGCTCTTTGAGGTATCTCCATATTGATTTCCATAGTGGTTGCACAAGGCTGCACTCCCACCAACAATGTAGAAGGATTCCTTTCTCCCCACAACCCTGCCGACATTTGTTATTGTATGATTTCTTGATAGCTGACCATCCCCACTGAAAGAAAGATAGACTCTTTAATAAATGGTGTTGGAAAAACTGGATCTCAACCTGCCAAAGATTAAA
>NW_022956140.1:0-244 GCF_012274545.1 Fukomys damarensis | reverse complement strand
CTATATCAGATATAGAAGTCTAAAAACTTCTATATCAGATATAGAAGACAGGATGGAGATCAGTGACCGTGAAAAGAAGAATTACTTAAAAATAGTAAGGGAACATGAGAAATCAATCCAATACCTCCTAGATGATAGGATGAAGAATAGTATAAGACTGATAGTGATGAGAGAACTTTTGTAAATAATCTAAAAACCTACAGAATTTTAGGAAAATGTAAAATGACTTCTGCTGTCTCTAACA
>NW_022956139.1:0-254 GCF_012274545.1 Fukomys damarensis | reverse complement strand
CCTCACCCTTTAGAACTTCAGAACAAAATTTCTAAGACAACTTTAATACCACAGTATGTTGAGGATGGAGTACCTACACCAGCCATAATTAAAATCTCCATGAGGCTATCCATCCTTCTCTAAGTTGTTCAGGTCCCTCAAAGACAACATCCCCTGCAGGAAGTAAATAGCAAACATGGGACTATCTGTGTTCCTGTGTCTTTTTCTCAGTGATCTAAAACAGATTAAATGAGACCTAATAAAAATTTTGGAAG
>NW_022956138.1:0-551 GCF_012274545.1 Fukomys damarensis | reverse complement strand
AATCTGCCCTCTGTGTGTGCGTGTGTGTGTGCTCACATGCACAGTATTGCATTTATCCTCAAATGGACTCATCACTTGATGTTTTTGTAAAAGTACCTGAGCTATTCATGTAATGGGAAAGTTGCCATAAAGATGTACACATACCCCTTAGTTTGGCATGTGTCTTCACATTTTATTTATGAAAATACAGCTTTTCATTTGTAGTTTGTACCCCTTCATTTCTAGCCTCTCTTTTAATACTTATTGGAAAAGTAAAGGAAATGATTTGTATGAAGCCAGCATCAATGTTTTCTAAATAACAAGTCAAAATACAGCTAATGTGGATGTATATCTGTGCAGAGAGAATTAGACATTATGCCTTATATAAAACCCAGGATTTCATAATATCAGTATTTTATATGCATTCAAGAAAAGGTCATGATAACTGACTGGCTCTGGGTGGTTAGATATACTTTGAAAGTAAAAAATAAATAATATTGGGCTGGGGATTTGACTCAATGGTTTTGCCACTTACCTCGCAAATGCAAGGGCCCAAGTTAAAAAATATCCAG
>NW_022956137.1:0-228 GCF_012274545.1 Fukomys damarensis | reverse complement strand
TATATTCATCACCACATTCAACCTGAGAACATTTTTATTGTCTCCCAAAGAAGCCCCATAACTCTTAGCTGTCACTACCCTAAACCCCCAGCCCCGATTTTCTGTCTCTCTAGATTTGCCTATTCTGGACCATTCTCATAAACAGAATCTTACTATATGTTGTCTTTTGTGGTTAGCTTCTTTCATGTGGCATAACATACTTCAAGGTTTCTACACTTTATAGCAGTA
>NW_022956136.1:0-205 GCF_012274545.1 Fukomys damarensis | reverse complement strand
ATCGATCCTGGGGCTGAAGAAGCCACCAAGAGAACTGCAAAGATTTCCACCATGACATCCTGAGCTATTGAGTGATGGCAGTGTCCATGTGCCAGTTTCAAGGGTTACATTGCCGCTATTGTCTCTGTTACTCTCGACTGACACAGCAGACATAAAGGAAAAGAAATGCAAAGATGACTAAAATAGAACTGATGCCTTTATGAAA
>NW_022956135.1:0-692 GCF_012274545.1 Fukomys damarensis | reverse complement strand
GGTGTCCCCACTGGCCCATATCATGTTAAGTGTTGTCCTCAGTCTGTGGTGCTACTGGAAGGTGGTGGGACCTTTAAGCAGGTGGGGCCTGCTGAGGTCCCTGGTCACTGGGGGTGCTGCCTTTTCTCCTTTCCACCTCTTACCCATGAGGTGGAGTGGTTTTGCTCTGCTGCCTGCTCCCCCTAATGTGTGCCACAAGCCCAAAGACCTAAACCTCTTATACATCGAGCCAAAAAAAACAAAAAACAAAAAAAAGAAACTCTCTCTTTATAGGTCAATTATCTTGGGCATCTGTTACAGAAAGATGACTAACACACCGGCCTTGAGACAGGGCCTCCTGGGTAGAATATACGCCGATACAATATGGGATTCATCCCCAGCCCTCCTGATGCCCTAGAACTCAACTGTATCTCCTTTCTGCTCTGGTCACACTGGGAGTCGCCATCCTCTGGAATCTTCTCCAGCCTTCTGCCACAGCCCGCTCTTGAGATGGAGGGAAGTAGGAAACCCTGAGGGCATTTCCAGAGTCCACGGACTCATCTCTGCACAGGGTTTGATTTTAAACAATGAAGGAAACCCAGAGACCAAGAAAAGACCTTTGTAAGAAAGGAGGCTGAGACAGGAGGATCACAAGTATGAGTTCCGCCTGAACAACTCAGGGAGATCCTCTTTCGAATTAAAAATAATAATAA
>NW_022956134.1:0-1947 GCF_012274545.1 Fukomys damarensis | reverse complement strand
TATGAGATTCAAACAAGTAAGTACCATCTCTTTGTTATAGGCCCCATAAAACTGGCTACTAAAAGCAGCAAATGTATTTTGAACATTTATTATACACGCCCCATGTTGCAGACAGTGTGATTCCAAATCATAGTGATTCCACATAAAATAATAAGGATAATTTTCTGCTTCTTCCTCTTTCCTCCTTCTGGGTAAAAGATCACCAGGGGAAGTAAACCTTGGCTCTGATTTGTTTATTGAGATACAATCTGTACTCAAGGGAAGACTTTGGAGATTTAAAACTTGGAGAAGTTGCTTACATTCCAGGTACCCATGTTCATAAATTACAGGTGATCATTTGTACTCTATGGAGTTACTGAAAAATATTTGAGATAAATTCTGTCTGGCATCTTTAATAGTCCTTAGCATGGTAAGTACAGCCTTGAGTATTATATATTTTTCTGTTTCTCTATTATTAACAAGTAACATTCTACTTAAAGTTTGATATTTATATTTGAGATACAAAAGTCAGAAATCCATTTGTTCAGTCCACATATATTATTAAAAACAATTTTATTCCTTATTTCCTGAGGGTAAAAATACAGAGAAATTTTATTCCAATCCATGCCCCTTCTTTTTCCTATGTCTTGGAAGTGAAGGAAATAATCACAGACCAAGATTGTTTATTTTCCCGCAGGGCACAGTCTTCATCTGTACCTTTATGATATATGAAAGCAAACAGTTCACACAGTCAGTTGCCAACCAACACTTACAAAATTTGTAGACAGCTACACAGGTGGTTTTCTTTAATCTCACTGGAATGGAAAAACTTCAGCATAATAAAACATTGGCATATATTTCAAAAGGCTGATCAAAGTGAATTTTTTAAATGAAGACAAACTGGAATGTCCAAAAGAACTTATCTGACTCCCCACGCTAACAAGGAATTCCTTATAATGTTCTACTCCAAAGAACACCTTGGTTTTAACAGACATCCAGGTAGTTATCATAACATTGAGAACACAAGTGGAATTCCACCTTAAATAAATTTGCATTACTTAACTTCAAGTTATAGTATATGTGTTATAGTATTTCATATGAAGGTCAAGATAGTTCATAGGTTCTGAAGTTATCTTTTATTATAATACACGCCAATCTGAATTTAATATTGGTGTGCTCTCTCTCTCTCTTTTATTTTTATTTTTTATTTTTTTGTTACTGATGTTGAATCCAGAGCCTTTATACTGAGCTACATCCCCAGCTATTCAGCATTTTAATTTATTTCTTAATTTTGAGGCAAGCTTTTACTAAGTCACTAAGTTTCTTGGGTTGTCCTCAAAATTGTGCTCTCCCTGGCTCAACTTCCCAGACTGCCAGAGTTGCACAAATGCACCACCATGTCCAGCTTCAGTGTGTATTGAATTCAATATAAAGTTGTTATCAATGCTGAAAAAATTATTTGTCACATTAAAATATCTTTAGAACAACTTCTACTTAAATGTTGTTTTCTACAATATCACCTTTATTAGTTAATATTGTAAGATAAGATATGGTATGTGATAATTGTTAAGACAGCAAGAACAACTGGGCTGCATCACAACTTTGGAAAGTACAGAGCACAGTAACCCATATATATACTGAGAAAGAGAATAGATTAACTCCTAAAAAAGCCCACCAAACGGAATGAGTGAGTTTGAAATTAAACTCATAATTGTCTTTGCGCGCCACCAGCCACAGAGAGGAAGGTGTGATTTGGGAAGGCCACTCTGAGACCTACTCTCCCTCCAGCCTGCTTGGGCCCATTCATAGGGACTGGGTAGCCACACCCTCCCCTGCCTGCTCCACCACCAGCTCCAGCAAGGAAGGTAGCCGCCTGGCCTCCCCTGAAAAACTCCCCCCACACACCCCGACTTCCTGATTGGGCCAGTCCTTGGACTCGCTCACAGAGGCGTGGGTAGTCTTAAAGGG
>NW_022956133.1:0-207 GCF_012274545.1 Fukomys damarensis | reverse complement strand
AAGCCTCCAGAACTCTGTATAGTTGGAGATATTTACAGCTTGAGGTTAGAACACAAACACACTCTGCGGAGTGCTTCTGCAGTTTAAATGGCAGTTTTATCTGGGAAACAGCTTCTTTCACTGGTTAGCCCTTTGAAACCAAATCGGTTAGTTTCCTGAATTTGAAGTACTCCACAGAGAAAGCTGCTGCAACTCTGTGACTTTACC
>NW_022956132.1:0-211 GCF_012274545.1 Fukomys damarensis | reverse complement strand
TCAGAGCAGGAGACAGAAAGCTGGAAAAAAACTCAGATCAGCGATGCGGTGACCAGTTTCTGATCTGCAAGGTCACACCTGTGTGTCTCAGAAGTGTCCATTTCTTGCTCCCTACTGGTGGATTTGAGGCTCAGTGAAATGTTTACTATTTCATTGGAGCAAGAACCTTCATGATTCCCAGTAATCAACCCACACACTCAGTGGTTTGCAG
>NW_022956131.1:0-262 GCF_012274545.1 Fukomys damarensis | reverse complement strand
ACTCCAGACCCACACCCACCCGCTGCACCAGAGACAGCATTGTGTGTGGGGGGTTGTTTTTGTTTTGGTACCAAGGATCGAACTCAGGACCTTACACTTTCGGAGGCAGGCAGGCACTGAGCTGTGTTATCAGTGTCACCTCCTATCTCCAGCTGGGCGCCCCAGCCTCTCGGTCAAGTTCCCACAGAACACACACAGTTGCACTGCAGAAGCCAGCGGCCTGGGTGGCACCTAACCAGCCATCGGAAATGGTGCAGGCATC
>NW_022956130.1:0-579 GCF_012274545.1 Fukomys damarensis | reverse complement strand
CTAATCTTGGTCCTTTCAGCTAAACTTGATTTAGTCAGCTGCTGTCTTCCTAGTCTCCCTCTTCGACTAGGCAATTCTAGGCAGGCACTATGTGAAGTTAAGTACTTTGTTTGCTGTGGATGCCTGACTTTCCTAAATCACTGCAGGCACTCAGTATTATTCTAAGGCTTCTAAACATTTCCTCAGGTGCCTTTTCTGTCAGGGCTCTGCATTTTCGTCCTGGAGAAAAGTTTGCTAGTGCCTTTCTTAAATAATAGAAAAGGGCAGATTGTGCCCTGATCAGGTACTGCGGTCCCCTCTGACACCAGAAGCTCTTACACACACTCCAGGGACAGTGTTCGCCTGGGGGGAAAGCTGTAAAAGGCGGGGGCGGACCCAGAGGATAACGAGGTGGGCGGAGAAGGGGTGGAGAAGGAGGGGTTGGGACCAGAGGGCCATAAAGATGCCCAGGGAATGGGCAACAGGACGGGGTGGGGGCAGAGTTGCTTTGTCAGCATTCTAAGTCCCTGAACCCTTGAGTATCTGAAGCTGTTAATCAAACACTTACTGGCCTGCAGAATGACGTAATGGACCTGTGTA
>NW_022956129.1:0-227 GCF_012274545.1 Fukomys damarensis | reverse complement strand
TCCTTTGCATCTGCCGCTGCTTTAGAACTCAACCTGAGTTATAGTTGGCTGCAATATGTGGGACTCCACTGGGAGCCGGAAGAAGGGTACAGGTTACAGACCAAGACGAGGAATTAGAGCCCTTATCCTGGCTTCTGTGAAAATGGCACTGAGTGATAGAAAAGGTGATGGGGAATCATATTTCTTGTAATGGGTGGCTCTCTCTGCTTTAAGAAGGAGAGAAAATT
>NW_022956128.1:0-299 GCF_012274545.1 Fukomys damarensis | reverse complement strand
CAATCCCCAACTTGAAACTATACTACAAAGCCACTGTGATAAAAGCAGCATGGTACTGGCAAAAAAGTAGACCCGAGGACCAATGGAACAGATTAAAAGATTCAGAAACAACTCCAAACATACTCAACCACCTCATCTTCGACAAAGGAGCCAAACACCCTCATTGGAGGAAAGAGCCTCTTTAATACATGTTGCTGGAAAAATTGGGTTTCAACTTGCCAAAGATTAAAACTAGACTATATCTCTCACCATGCACTAAACTAAAATCAAAATGGATTAAAGATCTAAATATTAAAACA
>NW_022956127.1:0-361 GCF_012274545.1 Fukomys damarensis | reverse complement strand
GGGGCACGAGGAAGGCCCTGGTTTTGTTTCCCAACCCCTGCCAGGGAAGGGGGCCGCAGAGCCACGAACGTAAAGCGGCACACACTGCCCTCCTTTCACAATTGTTTGGCAAGCAGGGAAGGTCTGTCTCAACGGTACCCAGGAACAGCAGGATTCACCACATCTTTGTGAAAGGCCAGTTGACTGCACACGTTCAGGGCTGACAGTTTGATTCGCTGCCAGGTACTTCGTGTAACACCAAGGAATTCGGTGAACTAAAGGAAAACTAGAAAATACAGAGCGACAGCTAAGTCCGGAGCCCGAGCTGGGGTGCACGTGGGGGGCTCCTCCAACACACTCCCCTTCGGGAAACACGGAGACG
>NW_022956126.1:0-222 GCF_012274545.1 Fukomys damarensis | reverse complement strand
ATCCATGTGGCACTGGTTTTAGGTGCATGAAGAATGCAAGAGTTGTGGGGTCAGGAAGGCTTCCACCCAGAT
Source organism: Fukomys damarensis (assembly GCF_012274545.1). Classification (NCBI taxonomy): domain Eukaryota; kingdom Metazoa; phylum Chordata; class Mammalia; order Rodentia; family Bathyergidae; genus Fukomys; species Fukomys damarensis. Next base: position 150 of record NW_022956126.1, on the reverse strand, counting down.
TTCAGAAGAAGTCCTGGGAGGAAGGGGAGGAGCAATGATCAGGATGTGCCGTGTACACGAACCAGTTTCCCAAAGTGAGGGCAATTATTATGTAACGCAAACACAGAGCCATAAAAATAAAAATCAAAGTTGCTTTGCTTTCTGTGAGCA
>NW_022956125.1:0-371 GCF_012274545.1 Fukomys damarensis | reverse complement strand
TTACTGGTTCATGAGTGTTTCACAAGACAGTAGTGGAGATCAAAGAAGATTCCAATATACTTTAAGCTGCATGTTAGTGTGTGAATTTAAAAGGAAGAACAACACAGAAAATAAAAACAGAACAAATAAACACATATCCTTGCATCTAGAGTTACCCAATGTTGATAGTTTTAAGAGCACTTTTATTTAAATAACAAAAAATGCTTAAACTTAGAAGTTATGTTGCTCTGCATCGTCCTTCTTTTTGCAAAAATATTTAACTTAATTCTTCAGATATCCCTTTATTTTTCACAGATTACACAATATTCAATGATAGTATGTGTATGTCCACAAATATGTGTGTGTAATGTATTGATATATAATGGAAGGTA
>NW_022956124.1:0-449 GCF_012274545.1 Fukomys damarensis | reverse complement strand
ACGCACAGCTGTGGTGTGTTTCACCTTTGTCCTGGCCCTCTTGAGGACTGAGCCCTATCTGACCGCCTAAAATATTTCTGCCTAGCTCATCTATCTATAATAAAACCACCTCTCTCACTACTCACATTTGATTTTGACTCATCAAAAATTCACTTGACTAAACCAGATGTAGCCACTTGGTCATTGTTAGATCAAATAATCTATATAATGAATTGAAAAGTTATTTCCTTATTTTTCAGGAACTAACACTGGAAATGCTGAGCATTTTGCAAATCACAGAGATCGAAACTTTTTTTTATCACCCCACATACTGCTCATGTGACTTCAGGGAGGGTTCCTTGACTGTTCACCTTCCTGCTTGGCACAGTGATAGCTCCTAGGGGCTGTGAGCATGGCTGTTGGCGTCAAGAAGTTTCCCATTTGTTGTGGAGGAATATTAAACAAAAAAC
>NW_022956123.1:0-792 GCF_012274545.1 Fukomys damarensis | reverse complement strand
CTTTACATATCATGTCTTGTTCCTCATTTTTCCCCTTTTCCCTGCTCTCGCTTCAGTCCCTACACCCCTCGCCACTTCCATTCATTGTATTTGCATTTTTTCATTTTCTCCTGTTTTATTTCCTTTCCCATGTTCTCTCTGCCCTACACTTCCCACTATCCCTACACCTGAAGACCTTTACTTCCTATTTCACATTCTCAATTTTCTCATTAAGTTTACTAGTATAGTTTATTCACAGCAGAGAAACTATTCGGTATTTGCACATGTGGGATTTATTTATTTCCCTTAGGAGTATATCCCATTCAGGGACATTTGGCAGGGTAAGCCAGGCAGTCTTATGCTACTTCTGTTTATTCCACCCATTGAGCCAAGGCCATTGTTCTGTTCAATGTGTCGTGTTCCCTCAATGTCCCCATGAGATGGATAGGACTGGAATTTGGAGTGAGGAACTAGATATTGAGGATATATATTGGGAGAAGTAGGATCAGAGTCAGTGAGGCATAGTTGGAAGGCCCAGATATCAATTCAGTGTCCACAGAGGTTGGCAGAGTGTCAGAGTGCACAGTGAGTGTAACAGCTATGACAAATCTCAGCTATCACAATGCCGATGAGTTAGCAGTCCGGCACGGCGGTCACGGTTGCCAGGGAGGGGTGGATTGTGGGATCTGTGGAGACAGCAGTAGCAGGCTAGGCCCTGGGTGTCATGCCCATCCATTCAGGACTGTCTCGTGGCTCCGCCTTAAAGAAACAAGTGAGAGGAGGCTCGGAGGACATTGAGGACTTTTGTCCCTC
>NW_022956122.1:0-231 GCF_012274545.1 Fukomys damarensis | reverse complement strand
GAGGGTCAGGATGTGGTTCTGGGTGTCCTCGGATGATCCTGCCTCACCCTGGGCCTTGGACTGCTCTAGCAGGGACCCAGAGACGGCCCAACCCGCTGCTCTGGGACTCCGCAAGGACCCAGGACCGCATGCGCAGTGTGAGTGCGCTCAGGGAGCAGGGCAGCTCCTACAGATCCCTGGTCCCACTTCCCCTGCCAGACAGGAGACCAGGTATGGTGCCTGGGCCCCACG
>NW_022956121.1:0-808 GCF_012274545.1 Fukomys damarensis | reverse complement strand
ACACTCAGTGCTGCTTAAAACTACATTGTTTCTGTTTCACCTCCATCATCATCATTATTTTTATATTTTACAAGATATTATTAAGTACCAACACTTCATCTATGCTGAAACTACATTTGGATCCTATCAAAGACAGTAATCTACCAGATACTCAATTTCTCAATACCTACCTCTCCTTTGGAGACACGTGCTGGTGGGCATATGTGTGTGTGTGTGTGTGTGTGTGTGTGTGTGTGTGTGTGTGTGTTTGTGTGATAGAAGAATGCAATGGTGTACAGAATGATCATGTTACATCCTTACCTTTTCATCCCCGCTCTCCTGGAATGTGTAAGTGATTAAAGGAGACTATATCCTAGGAAGTATTTAATAAACAGTGAGTATTGAAATTTTATAAAATGACCATTGAAAACACATTTTCATTAATTTCTCTCAAAAATAATCTTGCTTTCTTTGAACACACTTATCTCATAATTCCTGCCATGTTCTGTAGCAGTTTTTGATAAGCATCTTTATTTTCACTCTTTGAATGCAACTTCTTTGAAATGTTTACCTTTCTTGTCATTTTGACTTTGAGGAAAGGCCACAGGGATCATTTTAGCAGATCCAGTGAACAGGTAGATGAGGACACACCATAATGTTTTACAGCCTGTTGTTCCATTAGAAGGTTCTTTGGCACCGGGGATTGAACTCAGGTCCTTGCACTTGTAATGCAGTCATCAGAACCACTGAGCTAAATCCCTGGCCTCCATTGGAAGGTTCTTTTTTTTTTTTTTTTGGTACCAGGGATTGAACTCGGGTCCTTGAGATT
>NW_022956120.1:0-700 GCF_012274545.1 Fukomys damarensis | reverse complement strand
GTAAGAACTATTAGCCTTGTGCAAGATAATCAGTTGATTCCATTTTCCCAGGAGTCAGAAAGTTTCTTTCTGGGAAACATGTCCACACCGTGGTCCTTGGATCCTCTTAACACTTCTCCTTTCTTATCCATCAGTTACGATTTTATCTTTAACTGCTCAAGCATATATTATATTTTAAAATCTCACAAGGGAATTAAGAAGTAAACTTTCTGCCATATCCTATTTCTCGAGATCATCAAAAGGAATCAACAAATGGACAAAAGTATTGCCCAGTCACCTAATATCTACTTTCCCTGCTCCACCTGAGAAGTCCTATAAGGAAAGGGACCATTAAGATTTGAAGATGTTCACAGGTATTCATTTTGAATACCTGAGGAAACATTTTAAAAAATAATAACATTGGAAATAAATGTGACTTGGCTTGTCAGTTGGTAAAGAAAGTTAAAAATAGATGACATACCTGATTTTTGGCATGAGTTATCCATTGAACAGTTTATAGGCAAAATTACTTTCAGCCTATGGCAGATGTATAGAAATTTATGGTAAAAATTTTGATTAGTCTCATTTGTAGGCTGATTTTTATGTTTTGTTTTGTCTTATATTTGCTAAGTTATTCTTTCTTTATTAAGTTAATGTTATTTTACTGTGTTGAGCATTTTTAGTCAAAGCCACTTGAAATTGTTTTAGAACAAAGTAACGT
>NW_022956119.1:0-1370 GCF_012274545.1 Fukomys damarensis | reverse complement strand
TTTGTTTCATTGAAGATAGGTAGTTTTACATGATCTGGACAGAAATTCCTTAGAGTATGCAGATTTACCTACATTTCTCCTATGCATTGTTTCTTCAATTTTTGTATGGTTTACTTTGGTTTCTTTGGGGGGAGGTTGAAACAAGGTCTCACTATTTTTTATTTATTTATTTATTTATTTTTTTTTTTGGTACTGGATAGAACTTGGAACCTTGTAATTGGAAGGCAGGCGGCAGAACCACTGAGCTAAATCCCCAGCCCAGTATATAATTTAGATTGGTTTTGAACTTACTGTGTAACCCAGGCCCTCCTGCCTCAGCCAACTGAGTGCTAGGATTAAAAGTGTGTGCAATCATACCCAGCCTGGGTGGTTTTTTGTTTTGGTTTGGGTTTTTTGTTTTTGATTTTGAGACAGGGTCTCTGTATGTAGTTCAAATCTGAATTCAGTTTGGCCTTGAATTTGAAGTGATCCTCCTGCCTCAGCCTCCTGAGTTCTGGGATTACAAGTATGCATGTACTCTTAAGCACAGAGGTGTTTTCTTTGTTTCCTTGCTTGTTTATTTAAATGAGGAGACAGGATCACCTTGAGTTGGAGACCAGCCTAGTCTATCTAGTGAGTTTGAGGCCAGTTTGAACAACACAGTGAGAGTCTATCTCAAAAAAGAAAAAGAGCCGGGATTTTTAGCCCAGGGATGCCGTCACCTGCCTCATAAGCACAAGGTCCTGAGTTCAATCCCCGGTACCCAAAACAAGAGAGAAGCACAAAAATCTTAACTTTGGGGCCAGGGGTGTAGCTCGGCAGCACTGTGCCTGCTTGGCAAGTGCAAGGTACTGAGTTTGCTTCCTGGTATTGGAAAAAAAAGCAAGGTTTTTTTTGTTTTTGCTTTTTTGGTATCAGGAAGGAACTCGGGACCTTGCATTTACAAGGAAGGTGGGGGAACCACTGAGCCAAATCCCCTTCCCCAAAAAGTTTTTAATTTTGCGAAGTCTAATTGAAAAATGTTCCTATTTTGCCTTTTGTGATTTTAATGTTAATATCTAAGAAAACAACTGCCTAATCCAAAACCCTGGAGACCAAACCTCGGGCCTCAACTGTGCTGGCCAAGCACTCTGCCCAGCCCTTTCTTTTTTAAACTTTGAGACAGGGTCTGGCTAAGGTTCCCAGACTGACCTCAAACTTGTGATACTCCTGCCTCAGCCTTCCCAATAGGGGGAATTACAGACATGTGCTGCTGCCTCCGACTTAAGGATGGACATTTCCTCTTCTTGCTCTCAGGAAGGAAAGCGTCTGACTTTCTCCAGCAAGTGTGACGTTAGCTTTGGATCCATCACTGGTGGCTTTCATGAGGCTGTGACATTTGCTCTTTAATC
>NW_022956118.1:0-442 GCF_012274545.1 Fukomys damarensis | reverse complement strand
GAAAACAACACTGAGATTCCACCTCACCCCACAAAGAATGGCTGCTATCAAGAAATCACACACAACAAATGTTGGTGGGGTTGCAGGGAGAAAGGAACCCTTCTCCATTGTTGATGGGAGTGCAGACTGGTGAAACTACTATGGAAATCAATATGGAGATACCTCAAAGAGCTTGGACTAGAGGTTTCATTTGACCCAGCCATCTTTCCAAAAGAACTAAAAGAATCATATCACAGTGATGTATGTGCACCCATGTTTATAGCGGCACAGTTTGTAATAGCTAAAACTTGGAAACAGCCCATTTGCCCATCAGTTGGGAACTGGATAAAGAAGATGTGGTTTTTCTATAAAATGGAATATTACTCAGCAATTAAAGAATGAGAAAATAGATTCATTCATACAAAAATGGATACATATTGAAGATATACTCCTAAGTGAAATA
>NW_022956117.1:0-210 GCF_012274545.1 Fukomys damarensis | reverse complement strand
GTAGGTGCTTTTGCAGAGCTGGTCCCCAACCCACCACCTGGCCTCAGACGTCCCCGTAAACAACCTGTGTTTAACAAGAGGTCCAAAATACGTCTGAGGTAGTCCCTAAATGAAAGAGCCCCTTCAGGAAGAGTTTAAGACCAGGTCTAAACTGACTTCAATGTCCCCCAACCTAAAAATGCAACCTGCGAGGAGATACACAGATGACTT
>NW_022956116.1:0-274 GCF_012274545.1 Fukomys damarensis | reverse complement strand
TCAGTCCAGGTAAATGCGAAAATGTCTTGAGAATCTTTGTGTAAAAGGATAGAAAAGAATGCATCCTTGAGGTCTAGAAAAGAAAAATAAGTGGCATTGGAGCAGATGGAAGACAGGAGAGTATAGGGGTTTGGCACGATAGGGTGTATGGGAATAACAGCTGAATTAATGATCCTAAGGTCTTGAACTAATTGGTATGTTCCATTGGGGTTTTTTTTACTGCTAAAATGGGAGTGTTAAAGGGAGAGTTGGCATGTCTCAGAAGTCCCTTTTG
>NW_022956115.1:0-202 GCF_012274545.1 Fukomys damarensis | reverse complement strand
CATAAACTATTCTCCGCTGAGATGCTATGTGCCACTCTGCCTTGCGGCCAGCTGACTATGGGCTGAAACTTCTGCAAACTGAGCTAAATAAACTTTTTTCCTCCTTTAACTCCGGGTGTTGGGTGTTTTGTCTCAGCAATGAGAGAAAAGACACCATGCTATGAAGACGAATAGTTTACTACACTCAGGGCTTATTTTTTGT
>NW_022956114.1:0-2101 GCF_012274545.1 Fukomys damarensis | reverse complement strand
GTGTGTGTGTGTATGTGTGTGTGTGTGTACTAAAACAGAAACAGAACACAGCCATGGGACACACAGGAGCCAGGATCCATTAGAAACTTATGCAATTTTGTCATCAGTACAGCCAATCAAATAAAACAAACAGAAGAAACCCTTATCACTGCTTCAGCAGTGGAAATGATATCTTCAGCTCCTATTAAGTGGATGAGTATTCTGCCAAACAGAACCTCTAACACAAGGGTGTGGTCAGTCCGCTGGGTGGTGAGAAACCTCTCAGGGTTGGCTGAGAGGCGAGGGCTCAGAAGATGACACCGAGCAGCAGGCCCCAGCTTTGCGAGGACCTCAGGGAAGCCCAAGGCAGTGGCAGGGGCTCACGCTGTGGGCCTCTTTCTTCTGCACAGATTAGGATGCATCTCACAAAACGCACTGCCAGGTGGAGTAGGCGGGGCTGCCCCAGCAGGACCTTGCGATGTCCTGGCCCATGGTAGAGTCTTCTACTGTGCTGCATCCAGCTGTTCTATTGCTATCTGCAGCTGCCAGATGGATACGTGACAAAGGCTACATCCGTGGCCCTGTGCCTTGGGTGGTATCCGCACACCATCCCCTATTTAACAATCGCCTACAAACTTATTGACAAATGCTTAAACGTGGAATCTCCCCACACAGAATGCCCGGCCCATCCAGAGAGTTCCTGGAAATAGCAAATCATGGCACATTGCCTGGAAACCTAGAAATTCGGCAAAGTCTGGCAGGTGGGAGACAGATAACATGTGGAGACCAGCGTTTTTGCTGGGCCCTGCATTCACACTGCCCGGCCTTAGACTGCTGTCACTGTCGCTGAGCTCTGTGGGATTTTAACCTCACACATTGGCGCTTTTCTTGTGCATTGGTAGCTTGTTAATTAGGCGGGTCACTGCTCTTTTGTGAAAATAATGGCTTGTATTTCTCAAGTGCTTACTGAGCACCTAGCATTATTGCAACCACTGGGCATGCTCTGATAGCTGGGTTTTGTTTACTATCTGTGGTAGGCAGGACAATAGTCTCCCCTCCTAACAGGAGGATGGGCAGCTCCTAACCCTGCATCTGTGAATAATAGGAAGACAGGCACCTCCTAACCCCGCATCTGTGAAGAGGTAACCATAGAGAGTGGAGGGGGATTTGCAGATGAGAGTGGTTAGGAACTGTAACACAGTGTGATGGGCTCTGATTATTTCAATGGGACTGATCTAATCACCACAGACCTTAAAAAGAAGAGACTGTGCTCTGAGTGGAGGAAAGGGCCACCAAGAGAGATTCTGGCAAAGTGGAGATCACAGAGATTCCAAGCACAAGAAGGACTAAATGTAGCACTGCTAGCTCTGAGATGTGGGGTCCACATACAAAGATGAGAGAGGGACTATGGACTCAGTGGGGCCACGATAGATAGTCGGAAGGAAATAGAGATCTGTTTCACAACAGCAAGTAGCTGGATTCTGCCAATGACCTGAGAGAGCTTAGAGATATCCAGCTGATACCTTGATTCCAGCCTTCTGAGATCCACAGTAGGTTATGTAGCTGAGCTGTCCTAAACTGATTTCTAGGACTGTGAGGGAGTAATGTGCACTGTTTCAAGCCCTGGATCTGTGATCATTTGTTATGGCAGCCAGCGGACACACATACATTATCTTGGAAAAGCTCTCAGGAGTAACACTAGAACACTGGGCACAGTTCACCTCCTGGCTTCCCTCAATCCCAACCTTGCTCCTTTCGGAGGCAGAAGTGTTATTAGTTGCTTTCCCACTGCTGGGACAAAATATGAGACTCCCATATTTATGAGGAGAGGTTTATTTGGTTCACAGGTTCCAGTGGGTTCAGTCCATGGTTTACCAGCTCCAAGGCAGAAATAGTGGAAGGGCCTGCTCATCCCAGGCAGCCCAGAAGCACAGAGATCAGGGAAGATCCAGGGAGAAGAACAGACCCTTCCAGACCACCTCCCAGTGACCCACCCCTTCTGACCAGGCCTCACTTCCAAACTCATGAGGCTTTGGGGCAGGATATTTTGGATCTCAACCATATCAGGAAGGAAAAGAAAGACAGCCGAGTGATGAGTGTAGGAGAAGGGAACACTCTCACT
>NW_022956113.1:0-487 GCF_012274545.1 Fukomys damarensis | reverse complement strand
ATGTATTACCATTAACATGAAACAAATTTTGTGGCTGTTGTTTAATACCTACAGTAATAAATATAAGAACATATGGGTCAGGGATTTGGCTCAGCAGTGCCACCGCTTGCCTCCCAAGCAAAAGGTCTGGAGTTCAATAGCCTGTACCACAAAAATAAATAAATTAAGGAGGAAAGAGCCTCATCTTTTACTAATAGTTTTATTTTACAGAGTGAGAGAAAGACAACCTTGCTTTAATGTGCTCATGTGACATATTTGAAGGCAAGCTGAGGACAAACCAAGCATTGTTTTATACCTTTTAGATGAGACAAGTGATTTTACAAATGCATCTGAACCAGGTGAAATGTTCATACTGTGTTAAAGAAACATAAATGGCTCTGTGCTGTGCTTCTGGGCACAATGTAGCAGAGGGTGGAGGGAATAATATGCTATTTGCAGACATCCATGCTGTCTCAATGCAGCTCTTTGTGAAGGTTTCCAAACTTAC
>NW_022956112.1:0-217 GCF_012274545.1 Fukomys damarensis | reverse complement strand
AGTGGGGGCACACACCTGTTATCCCAGCACTCGGGAGCTGAGGCAGGAGGATCACTGTGAGTTCGGGTCCAGTCTGGGCTACATGGTGAGTGCTAGGGCAGTCTCAAAAAAATAAAGGAAAACAGGCAGCTTCCTCTGCCAGAGGGTTTGGGGTCTCAGCTCTTTTGTCCTTTACTGCTTCAATGATAGTCATTTAACCTACACTGCCTTTAGCTAA
>NW_022956111.1:0-215 GCF_012274545.1 Fukomys damarensis | reverse complement strand
CAATAACCACTCCTTTTCAGATGGCTGGATGCAGGCTGGGGTGAGCATGAGCACACTGCAAGAATAATTGGTCCTAAATGGTTGGCTGGATGTAGCCTTGGATGAGTGTTAACCCACTGCATGGTTATCTGCAGCTCAAAGTTCCACTGCAAGGAGGACGAAGCCAGGTGGTTCTCACTATGTGGCTAACAGGTAATAAATATTTACTGCATGCC
>NW_022956110.1:0-236 GCF_012274545.1 Fukomys damarensis | reverse complement strand
GTGGGTTCACCAGAGGGAGTGGACATCGATCTGGCCTGCCCACTCCAGTGCTGTGTTATCGAACGTGCCACTGAGTGTGAAAACTTATTATTTTACCTGCTGGCCTTAGAGTTCTCTAGGGAAGGAACTGCTTTCATTTAAGAACTACCTGGATAGGTCATCTGGGTGAGAGATGAGGCGTTGAGGGCATGAGCAGAAAGAGAAAAAATATACACAGAGAGAAAGTCTTCTGCACA
>NW_022956109.1:0-421 GCF_012274545.1 Fukomys damarensis | reverse complement strand
TTCTTTGCAGCTTCCCATGCTCATAGTTTGGGGCTAAAAACTGAGACTTGTTAACAATAAGACCTAGACAAAAGTTCCTGTTCCCTTAGCCTGGTCTCCTCACCTGCAACATAACACAACCTCGTAGGATGTTTGTGACGACCAGCACACCCCACACTTAGCCTGGCACACAGGAGCCACTCAGAAACCAGAACCAGTGTCTGCTTCCTCATTTGAAGGCGGCAGTTCCAGCCGGGTGAGGTAGTGCATGTCTGTCGTCCAGCTCCTTAGGAGGCTGAGGCTGGATTGCAAATTCCAGGTCAGCCTAGGGAATTTAGCAAGACCCTGTCTCAAAATTTAAAACAAAAAATTTTTAAAGCACAGGGGATGTTGTATTTCAGTGGCAGAGTACCTCTTGAGTTCAACCTTCTGTTTTTAAAAA
>NW_022956108.1:0-201 GCF_012274545.1 Fukomys damarensis | reverse complement strand
GGAATAGGCTGGGCTTCAGCCTGGGCCTTGCTGCTCAGCAGCTCACCCCTTACTGGACCTTACATTTTCTCTTCTGCCAAATAGGAAAGCAAGGGCCAGGCCCTTCCTGCAGAGTCGCAGCTGAGCCGCCCGAGCACAGAGCAGCTCACAGCGGTTCTCACGAGTGTCAGGTGCTGTTCGGGAACTGCACGAACTGACACA
>NW_022956107.1:0-1094 GCF_012274545.1 Fukomys damarensis | reverse complement strand
ATAGTAAGAATAAATTTGAAGAACTCCAGAAATATTTTGCATTAATAGTTTTTACAATAAATATTATATAGATTTATTGAAAAGTCAAGCAGCCAGGCATGGTAGAAAATGCCTGTAATCCAGCACTTGGGAGGCTGAGGCAGGAGGGTTGATGTGAGTTGGAGGCCAACCTGTGCCATGCAGTGACCTCAAAACTAGCCTAAGCTTACATCAAAATACTGTCTCAAAAAAGCAAAGATAAAAATAAAGAAACTCAAACAGCCTCAGTTTCAGTGCTAATAATGAAAAATAACTGTTCATTCATGATTTTCAAGGGCAATACAATAAATTTTACAGTGACTTTGTTCTAAAAATGATTGTTAAAAACACACTTTCAAATTCAGAAACTTGACATTAATTGTACAGCAAATAGAACTTATAGATTTTTCTAAATCACATAGTTATCCTAACAAATCAACTCTTCTGCCACAGAGAAAATTTTTTCTGCTGAATATTAACTAAAATCTATCTTTAAAAATTAGATAAAAAGATATTCTGTATTGTTATGTTTCCATTCATAAAAATTGGATCATAGATTAGCTTCCAGTGTAAAAACATGGTATATGTTTATATGTTACTTAGATAATTAAAAATCAGTTAAAATATGACAATTGAGTTAAATAATGTTTATTAAACAGAGTTGACCCTCTATTTCCATGAGTTCTTCACCTCTGAATTCAACAAAATGTAAATCAAAATAATTGTGAAAGCAATTGTATCACAGATTTTTTTCTTTGCCCTTTGTCTCTAGATCATGCAAGTTTTCACTCAGCATTTACTTTGTATTAGTTATTACAAGTAATATAGGTATGATTTAAAGCAGAATAGGGTGTAATGTCTCAACTTCAAATGGCCAAGAAGATTGTTGAAACTTGATCTAGGACACAAGTTATGAGGCTTCTACACACCTACAAAACAGGGCTCTGGTGTTGGGAGACTTGGGGTTGGGCAGTTCATGGATAACTAGCAGTGTGAAATATTGCTGCCCAGGTCAAGCCCATGAGCTGTAGGTGCAGCGGTGTTGATAAGACCCTGGCCCGGTCCCCACTCCTACC
>NW_022956106.1:0-250 GCF_012274545.1 Fukomys damarensis | reverse complement strand
GAGAAATGAAACGCATTATGAGCTGGAGTTGGATATACTTATTTATGAGGGCTTCAGCGTGTCCTCAAAACGGGCGATCCAGGATGTGTGTTCCTACTGTCTATCAGGTCACCCCTCTTGCAGCCTATGTCAGAGTGGAAGCCATTCACATGTGTTTGAAGTTGACACATGCTGTCCACTAATACTGCTACTTCCTTGAGGGTGGAGGAAATACAATTTACAGGTGCAAAGGACATGTCCAGTGCCTAGT
>NW_022956105.1:0-928 GCF_012274545.1 Fukomys damarensis | reverse complement strand
TTCATACATGGATCTTCTAGGGATCCAAGGCAGATGGTGTAGGCAGAGTTTTAGGTGTTTAGAAAAGATTGTTCTAGAGGCCAATAAGAGCTAATCCCAATCCTGGTGAAATTGTCTTCCTTAGGTCTTACGTCCTGAGAGGAGAGACTGCAAAGAGTTGTGAAGATAAGATTAAGGAGCGAGGTCACACAGAGCTGATATCTCCTAGTCTGTGGTATTCACTGTCCCTCAGCATCACGCAAGACTTTTAAACATCCACATCAGTTCTACATCTGCTTGTCATAAAATATTTGTACTAAAAACTACTGCAGGCTAGGTTATCAGAAACTTGTGGTGGGGACAGGGGTTAGAGGTAGAAGTTAAGAGAACGAGATGGGGGAAAAGAAGGAAGAATTAATGAACTGTATTTAAAAGGACAGACAAGTAGGTGAGACAATCTGCCTTCCTGCTATGAAGTTACCGCTGACCTAATGAATCACATTGTAGGGTGTCTCTGATTCATGGCATCGCCCCTCAAATGGTGAGTTATATGTTGACCTTGAGTTTGTTCCCTGGAATTTCCCAGAAACTGTCTCTTACCTCTTCTGAGAAGACTGCTTTTCAAACACTGGGAATCAGGTCCCTCCCACATCTTTTCTTCCTCTGTGTTAAACTTCAGCTGTTCTTTTCTTAGTGATCCTATCCCTTGTCATTGCAGGATCCCACTCTGTGCCAGGTGAGACCAGCTATCTGGAGAACAGATCTACTATACCGTATCACCTTGTGCTAATAAGTTGCTCTTATGCCTACAATCATATAACAGGAAGCAACCTTAAAGGTCAACCCAAATCTATATTTATGCGCAGAAATAAAGGGCAGTTTAGTAGTTTAGTGCCACACATTTGTTGGTAGGTAAATTAGGACAAGAAGGCAAGTTTTTTTTTTTTTT
>NW_022956104.1:0-276 GCF_012274545.1 Fukomys damarensis | reverse complement strand
ATCAGTGGGGAAAGAACTGGTGCTGCTGCCTACACCTGTGCTCCCAGAAAGACCCGAGTACACCGAAGAAGAAATAACAGAAATGAACAAGAACCGCTGGACAAGAGGGAAACACGGATGGTGGACAACGAATGAAGGGAAAGTTGTCTTGCCAGCAGCAGTAGCCGACACTTTGCTGAATGAGCTCCATGCAGCCACACACCTGGGAGACAAAAGAATGATGGCCCTCCTGCAGCCCCACTTTGTCAGCAGAGGACTAGCCCAGAAGGCCCGAGA
>NW_022956103.1:0-316 GCF_012274545.1 Fukomys damarensis | reverse complement strand
TATGGTACTGGGGATTGAATCAATGGCCTCTGCATGGATCTACATTTCCATTCCTTTAAAAACTTATTTAGAGACAGGATCTCATTCAGTTACCTAGGGGGGTCTTGAACGTGCATTCTTCCTTCCTCTGTCTTAAAGAGTGCAGCATTGCATGCATGTCCTAACATACCTGAATCCAATGTGAACATTTTTATAGTAATTATTTATGTCTATGTGCTCTATATATTTTAGATGGAGAAACATCATTATACATTGTATCTGAGTTTATACCGCAAGCTAATTGTACCAACACTCCATTTATTGCTGAACCTCAGTA
>NW_022956102.1:0-491 GCF_012274545.1 Fukomys damarensis | reverse complement strand
TTGGAATCCCAAACTCTGCCTCAGTCTCATAAATATACTGATTCTAAACTGCAATTTCACATGAAAATTGTCATGTAATTGGATTCCTTCCATGTCGCAGACGCCATAAATCAACCCAATACTTCACCAAAGCCTTAATCCCAAATTCCATTACAGCGGTACTTGAAATCCAAAACTATTCCTAAGCCTGAGGCGAAATCAAATGCTGATATTCAATATGAGACTCACACTATGATACACAGATACTGAAATTTCTACACTCTCACTGACTCCAACCCCAAGCCTAACCCTAGCACTGCCATGAATCCTAACCCAGTTACTTACATTCCCAAAACAATCCTAATCTGAACCCTAAAATTAACACTTACAATAAGCATCTAACCCATACGCCAGTACACAGGGGCTGAAATTCAAATATTCTATATTCTATACATTCAACCCAACTACAATGTTAGTGGAACTGGATTCCAACAGTACTCCTTACCCTCCTG
>NW_022956101.1:0-219 GCF_012274545.1 Fukomys damarensis | reverse complement strand
GAATGCCTTTCCATTTTCTTATATTCTCTTGGATCTCTTTTTTCAGAGTGTTGTAGTTATCAATGTAGAGGTCATTTTCTTACTTCATTAGATATTTTATTTTTAATGCTGTTGTGAAAGGAATTGTTTCCTTAATTTCTCTCTCAGTGAGTCTGCTATTTATATACAAGAAGACTGTTGATTTTTGAGTGTTGACCTTGTATCAAGCTACTCTACTGA
>NW_022956100.1:0-322 GCF_012274545.1 Fukomys damarensis | reverse complement strand
ACCTGCACTGTGCCTCTATGATGAAAGATACTTGATTTTTTTAGTTTTTGTTTTTTTGGTACCAGGGGTTGAACTTGGGTCCTTGTGCTTGCTAGGCAGGCGGCGGAACCACTGAGCTAAATCCCTGGCCCCTTGGAACTCACTGTGTAGCCCAGGCTGGTTTCGAACTCACAGCGATCTTCCTCCCTCAGCCTCCCAAGTGCTGGGATTACAGGTGTGCCCCACCACACCCAGCCAAAAGATACTTGAATTTTTTTTAAAAAAAAACATTTCCTCTCCCTCCTGTAGCAGTCCCTTTGCCCACCTTTGATTTGGGAATCTT
>NW_022956099.1:0-206 GCF_012274545.1 Fukomys damarensis | reverse complement strand
ATACCCCACTGTCACAAACAGGTCATCTAGACAAGGAAAAACAATCAACAACAAAATGCTCATGCTAAAACAAGCCTTTGAACAAATGGACTTAACTGATGTCTACAGTGCTTCATACTACAAAATAAGAATATACATTCTTTTTGGCTGCACTTGGGTCATTCTCCAAAATAGACCACATACTACCTCATAGGACATGTCTAAAT
>NW_022956098.1:0-227 GCF_012274545.1 Fukomys damarensis | reverse complement strand
TGGGAGAAGTTGCCTGGGAGACCAGGAATCCTATTTGAGGGATTTTGCAGCCAGAGCAGAAAGTAGGAGTCCAGGGAAGAGATGGGACCAGAAAGAAAGAGCTGTGTGAGCACCGGTGTGGCAAGGAGTGGGGGCATCTTAGTCACTCTCCTCCCTGTTGGACACAATACCTGACACCGGCAACCTAGAGGCTCCTTCTGGCCCACAGTCTCAGGTCCTGGTTGGCT
>NW_022956097.1:0-358 GCF_012274545.1 Fukomys damarensis | reverse complement strand
CCCCGTTGACTGGAATGTATTTCTTTGTGGTCCTTTAGTTCTTTACTTATAGATTATTTCCTCAGATGTTTCTGAGCGCAGTACCCAAACAGCATCCTCTATTCCCAACCCCCGCACCATCCCTGTACCCTGCAAAAATAAAAAATTTTAAGTCTCTTCCACTAGGATGTAAGTCCCTTCAAGGCAGGCACCTCATCACTTGTGGTCACTGGTCGGCTTTTTGCCTTTGTGGTTGTTGAGCCAGGATCTTGCTGTGCTTCCCAGGCTGGTCTCAAACTCCTAGAGAGATGGCGGCAAAGCTATGGCATGTGTCTGTATCTTTGACAACTGGTGATGTTGTTGTACCAGGGATTGAATT
>NW_022956096.1:0-242 GCF_012274545.1 Fukomys damarensis | reverse complement strand
GGACCTTGCACTTGCAAGGCAGGCGCCAAAATCACTGAGCTAAATCCCCATCCTATTTACTTACTTCTTTAACTTGAGCAAACCAGGGTCTCACTATGTAGGCCAGGCTTGCCTTGAATTTGCAGTGATCCTCCTGCCTCAGCCTCCCAAATGCAGGGATTACAGGTGTGCACCATGACATCTGGCTGATTATCAAAGCTTTTGTGCTTAGACTGGCTTTTTATTAAGGAACTTCCATCACA
>NW_022956095.1:0-1129 GCF_012274545.1 Fukomys damarensis | reverse complement strand
GATCTCGCGCACCAGGCGCTGGAACGGCAGCTTGCGGATCAGCAGCTCGGTGGACTTCTGGTAACGGCGGATCTCGCGCAGCGCCACGGTGCCGGGTCTGTAACGATGAGGCTTCTTCACGCCGCCGGTGGCCGGCGCACTCTTGCGGGCAGCCTTGGTAGCCAGCTGCTTGCGCGGGGCCTTGCCGCCGGTTGACTTGCGAGCGGTTTGCTTCGTCCGAGCCATATGGTAACACAAGAAGAATCTCCAAAGACTACAGAAAACAAGAGCTACCCTGCTTTTATAGATTCAGACTACCAAAGATTGGACCCAAAACCGTTCAAAATTTTGCGCGCTTTTTTCTGATTGGTCCGTCTTTTGGCCATGTCCCTGAATTAAGAGCTACATTAACTTTGGTGAACCAATACAACCTAGGTTTCACTGTCGCCACTTTGACGTCATTACATTTAGTTCTTTCGTTTCTATGGCAACTGTGAACAAAACCCAGCACAGCAAGATTGTAACCTCTAGAAAATAAGGAAACCACTCAAAAGGAACGTAGATTATGACTGAAAGCAAAGATATATTGTAGCGATTGGGAAACTCTGCTTTAGGGGCATATTTTGATTTTTTAGGCAAGGGATAAGCATTGTGAAAAACTGGAAAAATACTAATTTTCGAAAAATTGCTGTTAAGTGTAAAATGATTGTAATTTACTGAAGCATCTTTCTATAACATAGGTGAAACAATCTAATGACTTTTAAATCAGTGAGCCTTTTTGTGCAAGCTAGGGAACTGCTGGGCCGCTCCCAAAGTTTATCACAGTAATATTTTTCTGCCATTTCTCTTCTCCCACGCCACTTAAGCGCTTTCAGATCCAGAGTAAGACTGCCGTACTGCAAATACCACAAAGAAACTCCTTTTTACCTCAGAATTATAAGGTGGCATGCTAAAGTTTAAGTATGACAGCTAATTTAATAGAAATAGTGGGTGGCTCTGAAAAGAGCCTTTGTTGTTAGTGATTTTTGTTGCTCGTGGAAAATCAGCAGTACCAACTTATTTGCCTTTCGCCTTATGGTGGCTCTCAGTCTTCTTGGGCAGCAGCACAGCCTGGATGTTGGGCAGCACGCCGCCCTGCGCGATCGTCACC
>NW_022956094.1:0-268 GCF_012274545.1 Fukomys damarensis | reverse complement strand
TTCATTTTATGGATGAAGACTATAATAGGATTTGAAGGGAGTTTACAGTCTATTTGCATCTTTTACTCCCTAGTCATAAGATCACTTTTTGTATATTTTCTGTTCAGAAAGACTCCTTTATGAGAAACATATCTCAATTTGCTGTTAGTTCTGACTACTGGAAAATATTTACTGATATAGAACCTGTTATACTTTGATCACTGCCTGGATCCCTAGTCCATCTATATGACAGCTTTTCAGAAACTAAAAGAACATGGAAGACAAGTCT
>NW_022956093.1:0-254 GCF_012274545.1 Fukomys damarensis | reverse complement strand
TTGCTGAAAAGTTATCATTTTATTTTGTGTTCCTCTAAACCCCTTTCCTGGTATATAACATGTGAAATAATAGTTCATTAGCAAAGATTTTTCACTTTAAATGTTCAATATTTGTCAAGAAGAAGTACTCATGAAATTACTCCGAATAAATTATTACTTTATTATTTCCTTCCATTATAATTCCCTTTTCGCACATGTAAAAGTAATGATTAGCAAAGTCTGCCAGGAGAAAATTTTAACATGCCTTGAAACAG
>NW_022956092.1:0-211 GCF_012274545.1 Fukomys damarensis | reverse complement strand
CTCACCAGACTGTGCGCCCAATGTTCAGCAGGGCATAACACCAATTTTACCATAAAGGCACATAAAAATGGGTGTGTGATATCCACATTTATTCTTTTGAATATTTCTATTGATGATTATTAATTTTAATTATATGAGGCTGGGCACGGTGGTGCATCCCTGTAATCCCAGCACTCGGGAGGCTGAGGCAGGAGGATCGCTGTGAGTTCGA
>NW_022956091.1:0-299 GCF_012274545.1 Fukomys damarensis | reverse complement strand
AAGATAATAAGAAAGTCTGAAGATGGATTGTGATGTCGGTCCTAGAATCCTGTGAAATACATCAGTAACACTGTGACGTACATGAAAACCAATGACAAAGGCACATTGGCTGCCCCAATGGCTCAGTCTCTCTTAAAATTATATAAAAAGGTGAAATACAGAGTGTCCACTCACCTGCTTGGTGACTCCTGAGTTGTGGTCATTAGAATGGCAGATGCCCTCCACCCAGCACCAAAAGGAACTAGAGACAAAATTCCTCAGTGTCCAACAAGCCTCCTCTCACTTGTTTCTCTAAGCAG
>NW_022956090.1:0-350 GCF_012274545.1 Fukomys damarensis | reverse complement strand
CCTTTAAGTAGAATTCAAGAGAGTACTGCCTTGAGATGGAGTCCTGCCTTCCTTAGTGAGATTTCAAAGGCATATGTTTCTACATAATTGAGTTTAAATCCTGGCTTTTCTCTAAAACTTACACAAAGAATAAAAGAATTTTAGTCCCAATATTTGCCATCTGAAAAATGTTTCTAATAAAATGTAGGTATATTATGAAAATGAATAGGTTGACATATACAGGTTGTGTATTCCTAATCCAAAAATCCAAAATCTGAAATTCTCTTAGAAACATTTTTGACCAATATGGCTGTCCATTTCTGTACAATGCCAACTCAACACATTAAATTGGGATAACTTTTTCCAAAGTT
>NW_022956089.1:0-221 GCF_012274545.1 Fukomys damarensis | reverse complement strand
GAAGCGAGAACCCAAAACAAACAAAATATTTTTAAAAAACAGTTTCTACAAGAAGAAAATTACGATTTCCCCGTCCTTCTAATAATATCTGCATAATTGAGGCAGTGTGGTTTAATAAGTATGAATTTCAGTAATATTTTCATCCATTTGCTGGCATGTTTTCCTCCTTGTACTGGTGAATGAACCCAGGGCCTTTGGCATTAAGTGTGTCCCAACTTTTA
>NW_022956088.1:0-230 GCF_012274545.1 Fukomys damarensis | reverse complement strand
GCAGTGATATGTTATAGCCGTTCTGGAAAGTAGGTTAGCAGTGTCTTAAGGGGGAAAAAAAAACCACTAAACACTTAATATACAACCTAGTAATTATTTTCCTTGGTTACTTCACTCACAAAAATGAAAATTTATACCTGCACAAAACTAGAACGCGGAAGTTCACGGTAGTTCACAGTAGTCCTACATGTAATACAGAAAAGCTAGAAATGAGCCAAAGTGTTTCCAAG
>NW_022956087.1:0-559 GCF_012274545.1 Fukomys damarensis | reverse complement strand
TTTAGGGATACAGTACAGTTACATTCATTGTTGGGATCATTTACCTTTACATGGCAAGTCTTGCTTCTTTTCGGCTGCACATGGATCATTCTCCAAGATAGACCACGTATTGGCTCACAGAACAGGTCTGAATAAATGCAAAAGAATTGAAGTCATCCCCTGTATATTATCAGATCATAGTGCAATGAAGCTGGAGATCAATAGCACAAGAAACTGTAGGAACTTCACAAACACATGGAAACTGAACAACACTCTCAAAAACAATCAATGGATCACAGAGGAAATTGAAGAAGAAATTAGACAGTTTGTACAAATAAATGAAAGTGCCAATACAACATACGGGAATCTATGGGACACAATGAAAGTATTTCTATGGGGAAAATTCATAACATTGAATGCCCACACTAGGAAAACAGAGGAGGCTCAAATAAACAACCTAATGATAAAACTTAGACTGCTAGAAAAACAAGAGCAAAAAAACCCTGAAGCTTGAAAGAGAGAGGAAATTATAAAGATCCGAGCAGAAATCAATGCAATCGAAACTAAGAAAACGATACAA
>NW_022956086.1:0-243 GCF_012274545.1 Fukomys damarensis | reverse complement strand
AAATAATGAAATGAAACCTCAGGGAACAGGAGAAAGCAGTAAGAGAAAAGGGACAGATCTGCTCAGGCAACCAAAGTAGCTCAATTTATTGTAGCATAAAAGTGACATGTCTCAGCCAAAGTCCCTCAACTCCTGCTCATGAATGCTCCCTCTTTCCCTGATTACCTTGTGTGTGGGGGGGGTGGAAATCTTTGTTTAAAAGATTCACAATGATACCACAACTCCTGACTCATTACATTTCTA
>NW_022956085.1:0-227 GCF_012274545.1 Fukomys damarensis | reverse complement strand
TTCCACATGACAGCCCTTCAAATCACAGGATGTGATCAGGATGGGATTCCTGTCTCCAGCAAGACTAGGCTCATTAGCTATCACAGAGTCCAGGTATGATGAGCTGCCCCCCAGCCCCACCAGAACTAAGCTGGACCAGCTGCCTCCCTGCATAGCAGCAACCGTGAGGATGGAGGAGGGGAGGGATGAGGGTGGAGCCTCAAAAGGCCACAGACCAGCTGCCATCA
>NW_022956084.1:0-655 GCF_012274545.1 Fukomys damarensis | reverse complement strand
TTAAATCTGTACCTGAGACCAAATGAAAGCACTTCAGGAACAGCTCCTTGGTGTATAGCTTCTTAAAGTTAGCTATAACCTGCTGGTCCATAGGCTACAGTAGAGGAGTTGTATTAGGTGAGAAGAACTCAACTGAGAGTCATGGGAATTCTTCAGCCAATTCTTCCAGATCTCATGGGTGAACAGGGAACACTGTCCATGGTGAGGAGGGCCTTGAGTGGTAAACCTTTGTCCTCTAAATGTTTCTTAACAGCAGGACAGAAAGCCTCCCTCGTCCACTCAAGATAAAGTACTTTTGTTACCCAGGCTTTTGTGTTAGATCTCCGTAACCTATTCTTCATAATTTTATGTTTTCTGAAAACTCTGTGGGTCTGAGAGTGATAAACCAGGAGAAGCTTTATCTTGAGGTCACATTCACATTGGCACATAGGAATAAGGTTATCCTGTCCTTTAGGCTTGTAGCCTGGCATTTTCTTCTCTTCTGGATAATGTGTGTTCTTCTGGGCATTTTCTCCCAGAAAAGGCCAGTTTCATCACAGTTGAAAACTTGATGAGAGCACAGGCTATTTCTCTGTGTCATGGTTTCTAAGTGGTGTATAATTTTCAGCAGCCCTTTTATCAGCACTGGCTGCTTCACCATGCCTAGCTACACTAT
>NW_022956083.1:0-1729 GCF_012274545.1 Fukomys damarensis | reverse complement strand
CAGGGCAAGGGCTGGTGGGGGAAGATGTTGCCAGGAGCCCAGCAGCCTGGGAGAAGACTCCCATGGCTGGGCCTGTTTCTGGTCTGAACGTCCCCCATCCATCCACTGGCAGCAATAGCTGCCCTTCCATGGATGTACAACACTCAAGAATCCCTTCAGCCTCTTCGCCGCTTGAAAGGGCAACAGCCAGAGTGGGTACAGTTGGAAGGATTCTGGCTTCCCAACCTACAGACACACACACTGCCATTTTCACCCAGACTGGGTGATAGTGAGATTCCCAAGCTTGATAGTCCCCACATTGGCAACCCAGGTCCACTGGGTGGGGTCAGAAGTCTGCACAGACTCCATTAAGAGACTAGTTTGGTTCTACTAGGGCTTCTAACTTGGGATGGGGACACTGTTAGACACAGAGAAGTTGTAGGCTGAGACCTCAGGACCTGCTGGATACAGCCCCGATAGCAGACCAAAGACACAGAAGGTTCACTCTGTATCCCTAGCCTTTTGGATTTCCACTGGGCAGCTGATCTTATTTTTGACCTGGGCCCAAGCAAGGCAGTTTCCCATTGTCCTTTGCTCCCAGAAGGCCTTTCAGGATCAAACTATCAAGTCCCAAACAGGGCTTTGTTTTCTTCCTGAGTGGCTGGAGGGCAGTTTTCTCTTGCCATTGTAACAAGTTGCCACAGACTCAATTTTAAACGGCATGCATGTATTTTCTTCTAGTTCTGGAGGACAGAGTTTGAATAAGTGTCCAGGTCATAGTTTTCAAGGCAGTGCCCTCTGTAGGTTGCTAGGGAAGAATCCACTTCCCTGTTTTTTCCAGCTTCTGGAGCTGCCTTCCCTGCATTCCTGAGCTAGCAGCCCCATCTTTTTACTTCAGAGATGCAGTGTAGCCTCATTACAACCCTGTTTTGCGGGGGCCTCACTTTCAGGTAGCAACAGTCCTGAGTCTAAATGAGAGAGACTTGACTCTGAGATTCTTAGGCATTGCAATTAATTTCTTAAACTTCAACCCTGTTTTATTCCAAAATGCCCACTGTCACCATCCCACCCTTCACTAACATTTACTAAAACCAAGAAGAGGAATAGGCCCACTGGGAAAGAAGAGCTGTTTTTTCTTTGCTTTTAATAATGGATTTTTTATTTTAGAGACTAGGTCTCCCTCTGTAATTTAGGCTTGTCTTGAACTCAGTAAGGAGCCCAAGCTGGCCTTGAACTCATAGTGATCTTCCTGCCGCAGCTTCCTGAATGCTAACATTATAGATGTCCACTGCAACATGGTATATTCATTGCTGTTTTTGAATTCAGGGAGGGGAACACCCCCTGCCCCACACACTTGGAATCCAAAGAGTCAGAGGTGGCAACTTTTCAAAACTCAAGCTGCTGACCCACAGTGGAAATAATCAGATGAAGGGAAGAGGCACAAACACACAAAAGAAGCTCTTGTCCTTGGCACATTGGGAAGTTCTCAGAATGCCCCATGTGTTCAGTGCCACCTCCCCCTCTCTGTACTTTGCACAATGCAGACTAGAATAAGGGGCAGATATCTTGCCATGTTTTCTGAAGTCATTTATGCCAATTGGCTCACTCTTCCTCAGCTGAGCAAAGGATGGGTCAGCCCACACTAGAGAGAACTAGCACCAAGTTGGCCCATGAGTAGTTCCCCTAGGTGGACTTCAGCCCTCCTGTTTCTCCTGCAAGATCTGCAGCCCAGTAGTTTCCTTGAAGCCAT
>NW_022956082.1:0-1503 GCF_012274545.1 Fukomys damarensis | reverse complement strand
GGCCATGCTTCAAGCTTAGTCATTGGGCCAAGGAATGTCCCCAGCCAGGGATTCCCTCCAAGCTGTGCCCCTCATGAGGGGGCCCACACCGGAAATCAAACTATCCTCTGCTGGCATCCATCCTTGGGGCTCACTCCTGGGGTCCCCTGGCCAACACTCTCCCAGATCTTCTCAGACTGATGGCTGAAGATTGACGATGTCTGATGGCTCCAGAGACCCTGTGAGCTATCTCAGATGCTGAGCTTCGGGTAATTCTTGTGGTGGAGGGTAGGTTCACTTCATTTAAGACTAGGTCAAGACTAGGGCCACCTACTCCACTCTACTTTTCCTGAGGGCCAGTCTCTCCATCTCCAGCTATTGTTGGGATTGACGGCAAAGTTTCCAGACCCTTAAACACCCCTCTGATTTGAAGTCTCTTCTGGACTGGCCTTGAACTCACTATGTAGTCCAGGCCAGTCTTGAATTTGTGGCAATCTGAGTGCTGGGATTATAGTTGTGTACCAACACACCTGGTTTGGAGTCTCCTTCTAGAGGTGATTTCTAGGATCTTTCCATCCTGAAGAAAGAATTGGTCCAGACAAGCACAAAAGGTGCCATGGTATGTTGGTTCGCGAATTTAATCCTTCCCACCATTCTGGTTGCAAACAGAATTAGACAAAAGCCAAATCAAACTCAATGGATAGGTCCAACGTCAACCTTATGGGAAAAATTGATTCAGTTCTCATCCAGTTCAGTTTGCAACCAGAATCATGGAAAGAATCAAATTCATGAACCGAAGTACCACTGAAGTGAGGTATTACAATTACTAAAGGTAGGAAAACAAACATTCTCTGCAGAGCAAGTGTGGGCCTATTTGAAAGTAGGAAAAGGGCCAGGGATTTAGCTCAGTGGTGCCACTGCCTGCCTTTTAAACAGAAGGTCCTGAGTTCAATCTCCAGGTACCAAAAAAAAAGAAAGAAAGAAAGAAAGACAGACAGACAGACAGACAGACAGACAGAAAGAAAGAAAGAAAGAAAGAAAGAAAGAAAGAACACTCTGCAGGATGAGAACGGACCACTGTGAAAGAGAACATAATGGTCAACAGCTTAATGGCGACCATCTTTAGTATCTTTCACTCTTCAGGCTGACATGAGGTCTAGGATAGCCTGTTTTTTTTGTTTTGTTTTGTTTTGTTTTGTCCTGGGGATCCAACTCAGGACTTTGCATTTGTGAGGCAGGCGGAGTTAAATCCCTGGCCTTAGGCTGTCCAGTTAAAAGCTTGCTCAAAGCTGGATGTGGTGGCACATGTCTGTAATCCCAGCACTCAGTAGACTGAGGCAGGAGGATTGTCTTGAGTTCAAGGCTAGCCTGGGCTCCACAGTAAATTCAAAGCCAGTCTGAACTAGATAGGGAGACCTTGTCTAAAAAACAACAACAACAACAAAATAAACCTTGTTCAAGTTCTCACAAGAAGAAATGAAGATAGTGCTCTCTGATAGGTCCCAGTACAGGGCTCTTGGAAGT
>NW_022956081.1:0-260 GCF_012274545.1 Fukomys damarensis | reverse complement strand
TCATTTGGGTCCTTCCCAAGACCTACTGAGCACCAGATCTCCAGGTGACTCCGATGTAAACCATACACAAACCTAAGATTTGGGATTCATCTCAGGAAACTACACATTTGTTTGTTGCTTTTCTGTTTTTGTGGTGCTGGGAATTGAACCCAGGGCTTGGTGTATGCTAGGTACACTGAGCTATATCCCCAACCTCGCAGATGTTTTTTTAAGAAAAGCTTTTAAAAAGAAGAATAAACAGTAGACATGAGTAAAACTAC
>NW_022956080.1:0-274 GCF_012274545.1 Fukomys damarensis | reverse complement strand
TTTCTTGAGTTCCTATGTTCCAGGCTCTGCACAAAATATTTTATGTGCATCGCCCTTTAAATACTTAAAGCATCCTTAAGGCACGAATGTTTTAAGTCCATTATACAGATTTTAAAACATGAAGCTCAGAGCATTGGCATGATTAGCTCCAGGATGCAGACCAGTAAATAGCAGTATTGAGACACAAATCAAGAACTCAAACCCGAAGACCCTGATTCAACCAGTTACTTGTGCTGTGTCCACTCAGATAATGTCAACACCACCATCACAGTTA
>NW_022956079.1:0-225 GCF_012274545.1 Fukomys damarensis | reverse complement strand
TCAGTGTACTGATAATGTCCTCTACTCTCAATGAGTTAACTTGCATTTTTGGACAACAAATTATGTATATTGCTTCTATTTCATTTAGAATATTCTATTAAGCTGCTCCATTTCTGTAGCAAATAGATTTTTTGAATCAAAGAGAAGACTAATATGTCCTACTAAAAATCAGAAATAATTATTTGATCTTTCTTCAAGTCTCCTGTTTATAAAATCCACTAATTA
>NW_022956078.1:0-214 GCF_012274545.1 Fukomys damarensis | reverse complement strand
TTCACTTTGTTTCGGAAGTGCAAGCGAAACGCGTGGTCTCAAGTCCGATCTGCGGTCGCCACACTAATCTAACCCAGACGGGGTGGGGGGGGGATCACAAATTGGAAATACGGTCTTTATTATAAGGTTCAAAAGAGTCTTGTCACCGGCAACCTCGCAGACGCCAGGGTAGGCGGTGCATGCACGCCTCCCCCCAACCAGAAAAGAAGAGAGA
>NW_022956077.1:0-463 GCF_012274545.1 Fukomys damarensis | reverse complement strand
AGCACTTCTAGACCAGGCACTGCAGCGTTTCACATGTGCTTCTCACTCCCACCCCTATTCTCTGAGGCGGGCACCATTAGCATGATGAGGCAGCTGACACAGAGAGGGTGTTTGACCAAGGCATACAGCTAGAGGTGGGATTGGAACCCAGGCAGGTGGCCGGAGAGCTCGCCTTCCACTCTTGACCCTAAGGTCTATGATATCCCACCCCTCTCTCCCCGGGTACCTCAGCCTTCCAGCGAGGCCCTGGGAGGGAGGCAGGGCCCAGGTTGCTGAGCCTTGTGGATGCCCAGAGCAGAGATGATCAGGCAACAGGCTGGGTCTGAGGGGCAAAGTCCCCTTCAGTGGGGGAAGACATGCCTTTCTTCACCTCCCTGCTAGGGCCACGGCATGTCTTGAACACGGAATGACAGCTGCTAGCCTCTGCCTTCCCTTTCCACCAACACGCTCAAGGCCTCCCCAG
>NW_022956076.1:0-314 GCF_012274545.1 Fukomys damarensis | reverse complement strand
CTGATAAAAGCAACATGGAGTTGCATGTCTGTAATCCCAACTGTTCTGGAAGCTGAAGCAGGGATTCGAAGTTAGCCTGGGCAACTTAGCCAGACCCTGTCTAAAAATAAAAAGTAGAAACGGGTCCGGGGATGTAGCTCACTGCTCCGGGGCTCGGCTGCCTGGGCTGTCGCCGTCATGACCTCATGATGAGGTGGGGCACTGTGGTGACTATGTCCCCGGAGATCTTGTCCAGGTCGCCTTTGTCCCCTTCACGATGTTTATCCAGCCAAGGTCCCCAGCCACTTCCTGATGGCCAAAGCCACCAACTCTGT
>NW_022956075.1:0-235 GCF_012274545.1 Fukomys damarensis | reverse complement strand
AGAAATAATGCTAAAGGTCAGCCCAGAGCCACAAGGGTGGATCTCCCACAGAGCATGTTCTAGAAATCTAGTAGGTAGACCAAATGGGAAACTGTAATCTATATAAAGATCATGGCTATGTCTCATTGCCAGATTGGGTGAAGATTGTAGGAGAACTTAAATTGCTAAGTGAAAAAAATTTTGATTTTTCCTTTTGTATAGAAATTGTTAGAAGACTTTGAATAAGAAAATGGCA
>NW_022956074.1:0-209 GCF_012274545.1 Fukomys damarensis | reverse complement strand
TATGAGACTTGGTTTCTATTGCCCAGTGATCATGAAATTAATATAATTCTCATGATTAGTTTCCTGCTTTCATAAAATTAAGAACTACAAAAATCTAAGAAGCAGTTCTAAAAATCTTTTTATCAAGAAAAAACTGATTTCCACAAGTTGCCTTTGAAAATGATGTAGCATTTCTTTTCACACTGTAACAGATGTATGGTATGGTAAAC
>NW_022956073.1:0-271 GCF_012274545.1 Fukomys damarensis | reverse complement strand
CCTTTAGGAGAGATAGAACTCAACTCTGGAGGTTGGAGAATTCAAAAGGAGTGGGGCAGCTCTGGGAGAAGACGCACGCACGCACGCACGCACGCACGCACGCACACCCGCTTCTCATCCAAAACATTAGCAATTTTTATTCCCTTCATTTAAATTATTTGAAAGTAATGTCTTTGACCCCCTGTCATATATATTTTTTAAATTCTTTCTATGATATAGGATGCTGGCCATTTTTCCAGAGTATTTTGTTGTAAAACTTGACAATTTTCAT
>NW_022956072.1:0-201 GCF_012274545.1 Fukomys damarensis | reverse complement strand
TGGAAGTAAAATAATAAATTTACTCATCGATAAGGGTCACTTGCACATAAGCAGTGCCTGGACCGATGACACACTGGGTTACAACTCCTGCTTTTATAAGGTTTCACAGCCTTGACTTCATTTGGGTGGTTACATTTCATTCTCATAGTTCAAATCACGGTCACAGAATAGTTAATCTTTTCAGCCCAGACGTAACAGTTC
>NW_022956071.1:0-1089 GCF_012274545.1 Fukomys damarensis | reverse complement strand
CTCCAGGGGCCGGCGTGGGCTGGGTCCAAGGGCAGCTTCATGTCAGACTGGGCCTCACGCTGCAGCTTCCAGAGGAAGCAGACGGAGACTGGGGTGCCGTGGGGAGGGCTGTAGGGAAGAAGGCAGGACAGGGGTTCAGGAAACACTGCAGGCCCAGGGCCTTGTCGGGGGAGCCAGGATTCACGCCCCATTTCCACAGCGATGCGATCTGTGGCGCTAAGATTTGCCCGCATCACTGACACTAAACAGATGCCTAAGAGATGACTGATACAGATTCTGATGTGAGGACAGCACGGTGACCATGCTAATGCAGACTATGCCAGGGAAATGTGAAACGGCGCATTATTTTTTAGGAAGCAAAAGTTTACAGTTAATAACAGAATGGGAACCAGGCTGACAGACAAGACCATGGTGGCTTTAACAAGGCCTGAGGTGGCAGTTCACGGGTGTAGTAGCCACTACAAGAAGCTACTGAGGGCACTGGCTTTTTCCAGGTTCCCATCCCATCATGCCTACTATGTGCCTTTCAGCCTCATGAATCCAAAATGACTGCTTTACCTCCAGGCATCACATCTCTACTCCAGATGGAGAAAAAGGGAGAAGGGGTGAGGATAAAAGGTGCTTGCTAGGTGACCTTGGCCTTTGTAATAGGAGATTAGTACCATGGGCTTCTGCTTGATTTCACTGTGCCCTGCTGGGTAACCAGGTCACCTTGAACAGCAAAGATTCTGGTTTCACTGGGCTAACAGCAGCCCTGCTCATAATTTGGGCTCTGTTCCTACCGAGCAATGGAAAATCAGCATGCAAAGTCTGCCTCATTCCCTCGAGAAGGTTGGATATTTGCTTAAACTTGTTTGTATCATTCAGTATATCTGTATCTGTATCTATGGAAAAACAGTCAGTTCAGGCTTTGAATCCTTAACAGCCTAAGTACATTGAGTCTAAATCACAGAATTTGTACGAGGGGAATGGACATGTTTTTTTACTTCTTTTTGTGTTTGGAGCCCCAAGATGTTCTTTTTGGTAAGAGTAAGCCAGTTTCCCAGTTACTTTATGCCTTCAAATGAAATATGGCTGTGTTTCTCTTAT
>NW_022956070.1:0-283 GCF_012274545.1 Fukomys damarensis | reverse complement strand
TTTCTCTCTTGTAGAACATGCTTGCCAGGGCACCACACATGGTGATGCATGCTGCAAACCTAGCGCTCAGGAGGCTGAGGAGGGAGGATCTCAATGAGTTCAAGGCCAGCCTGGTCTACCTAGAGAGTTTAAGGCCTGCCAGAACTACACATTGAAACCTGCCTCAAAAAAAACACTCCCATCCAAACAAAGAACATGGCACGTGATCACGAGTTACACGATCCACTTACAACTGATTACATTTGTGCTTGGTGTTATTATGTGAAATGTGGGGAAAAGGTGA
>NW_022956069.1:0-330 GCF_012274545.1 Fukomys damarensis | reverse complement strand
TTGTCTTGACCTGCTCTCCAGAATCAGATTCAGAATCTGTATTGAGGCCAGACTGTCTTGTCCATAATGTCCTTTCTCCTTAACTCATTTTCCACTCTGTCAACTCCTCAACCATGCTTTGCATACCCGTGCACACACACACACACACACACACACACACACACACACACTGAGATCTTCTAGCTCCAGACTAAGAACTCACCTTTAGTACAACCAAACTGACAACTTTATCTGTGCTAATGCATGAAAGTAAGGAAGGATCTGGCTAGTACAAGTATAAAGATCTTTGATTTGGGAAATAAAGGTTGCAGTCCCAATTCTCAAATAGAT
>NW_022956068.1:0-216 GCF_012274545.1 Fukomys damarensis | reverse complement strand
AACGCACTTTGCAGCGGGCTTCTGCGGTTTAAAGTGCAGTATTCCCCAGGAAACAGCTTCTCTTGATGCTTAGCCATTTAAAGCGAAAGTATTCAGTTTCATGAATGTGAAGTACTCCACAGTGAAAGGTGCTGCAACTCTGTAAGTTTACCATGAAGTCAACATCTTATGTCGAGTACAACTGTATTCCTTTTATTTGTAGGTTTCTGCCTGGCA
>NW_022956067.1:0-1301 GCF_012274545.1 Fukomys damarensis | reverse complement strand
TAGGCACTCTCTTAGGCCTGAAGGTCTTCTCTGCTAAAATTGCCTCACAGCAGTGTTTCAATCACTGCAAGGCAGAGACCTACAAACAAATAGGAATACAGTTCTACTCCAAAGAAGAGGTGGACTTCACTGGTAAACTCACAGAGTTGCAGCACCTTTCTCTGTGGAGTACTTCACATTCATAAAACTGACCGCTTTCACTTTAAACGGCTAAGCGTCGAGAGAAGCTGTTTCCCAGGGAAAACTGCACTTTAAACCGCAGAAGCCCTCTGCAAAATGCGTTTGGGTTCTAACATCACACTGAACCTATCCCCAAGTATACAGAGTTCTGGAGGCTTGTGTGCACTCAGAGCTGCTAGGCACTCTCTTACGCCTGAAGGGCTTCTCTGCTAAAATTGCCTCACAACAGTGTTTCAATCTCTGCCAGGCAGAGACCTACAAACAAAAAGGAATACAGTTCTACTCCAAAGAAGAGGTGGACTTCACTGGTAAACTCACAGAGTTGCAGCACCTTTCTCTGTGGAGTACTTCACATTCATAAAACTGACCGCTTCCGCTTTAAATGGCTAAGCGGCGAGAGAAGCTGTTTCAGGGTGAAAACTGCACTTTAAACCGCAGAAGCCCTCTGCATGGTGCGTTTGGGTTCTAACGTCAAAATGAACCTATCCCCAAGTATACAGAGTTCTGGAGGCGTGTGTGCACTCAGAGCTGCTAGGCACTCTCTTAGGCCTGAAGGCCTTCTCTGGTAAAAGTGCCTCACAACAGTGTTTCAATCACTGCCAGGCAGAGACCTACCAACAAAAAGGAATACACTTCTACTCCACAGAAGAGGTGCACTTCACTGGTAAACTCACAGAGTTGCCGCACCTTTCTCTGTGAAGTACTTCACATTGATGAAACTGACCGCTTTCGCTTTAAACGGTAAGCATCGAGAGAAGCTGTTTCCCAGGGAAAACTGCACTTTAAACCACAGAAGCTCTCTGCAAAGTGTGTTTGGGTTCTAACGTCACACTGAAAATATCCCCAACTATACAGAGTTCTGGAGGCTTGTGTGCACTCAGAGCTGCTAGGCACTCTCTTAGGCCTGAAGGTCTTCTCTGCTAAAATTGCCTCACAGCAGTGTTTCAATCTCTGCAAGGGAGAGACCTACAAACAAAAAGGAATACAGTTGTACTCCAAAGAAGAGGTGAACTTCACTGGTAAACTCACAGCGTTGAAGCACCTTTCTCTGTGCAGTTCTTCACATTCATAAAGCTGACCGCTTTCACTTTAAACGGCTAAGCGTCGAGAGAACCTGTTTC
>NW_022956066.1:0-463 GCF_012274545.1 Fukomys damarensis | reverse complement strand
CCCTTTTCTTCCTATTTGACATTGTCAACTTTATCATTAAGATCTTATGTACTATTATAGTTTCTTCACACCAGAGAAACCATTTGGTGTTTAAACATGTGGGATTTATTTATTTCACTTAGGAATATATCACATATAGTGACATTTGGCAGGGCAAGCTAGGCAGTCTATGCTGCTTCTGTTTATTCCACCCATTGAGCCAAGGCCATTCTTCTATTAAATGTGTCATGCTGTCTCAATGTCAACATGAGGTGGGTAGGACTGGAATTTTGAGCGAGGAAATAGATATTGAGGATATGTATTGGGAGGAGTAGGATCAGAGTCAGTGAGGCAAAGTTGGAAGGCCTAGATATCAATTCAGTGTCCACAGAGGCTGGCAGAGTGTCACAATGCACAGTGTGTGTCTGGGCTATGACAGAGCTCAGTTATCGTAATGGCGATGAGTTGGCAGTTCGGAACTGTG
>NW_022956065.1:0-584 GCF_012274545.1 Fukomys damarensis | reverse complement strand
CTATGAACTCTATTAGGTGCTAGAGGTGCAAAAATGAACAAGACATAAACTTTCTATGACTCACAGATACATTATCATGAGAAAGACCATGTACATGAAAATAATGTCTTAAATATAATTTTAAAAACTTAAGATGGAAAAGACATAAATAAGGACTTTGACATCAGATCGTCAAAACTGTGAACCTACGTGCCATAGACTGTACTCCGTCCTCATATTCATAGGTTGATCTTTTTTTTTTTTTTTAGTGTTTTTCATTAGTACACATTTAGTACATCATGTTTAAATTCCTTGCATGGGGCTGGTACGTGGAAATCTTAGCCCCCAAGGTGTGGTATTAGGAGATGGAAACTTTGAGCGCTGACTAGGTAGGACTAGAACCCTTGTAAAGGAACCCTGAGAAAGCTCTCTTGCCCCCTCTGCCATGTGAAGTGGAAGCAAGAGGATGTCTAGGAAAAGGCCCTCCAAATACTACACTTGCTGGTGCCTTGATCTGGGTTTTCCCGAGCTCCATAACTAAGAGAAATAAATTCTGCTGTTTATAAGCTACCCAGTTTATGGTATTTCATTAAAGCAGCCCAAAT
>NW_022956064.1:0-1369 GCF_012274545.1 Fukomys damarensis | reverse complement strand
GTTTGTTTGTTTTTCTATTGCTGCTTGCAGTATTTTGTTCTTCTGCTGTGTTTCCAGGATCTTTATTATTATATGTCTAGGTGTTGTTTTTTTGTTTTTTGTTTTTGTTTTTGTTTTTAATCATGGCTAGTTGAAGTCCTATATTCCTCACTTATCTGTATGTCAAATTCTTCCCTTCTGTTTGGGAAGATTTTGTCATTAATTCTTTGAACAGTTTTTTTAACGTCATTTGAACTTTCTCTTGGTACTTCATAGATTCCTATCAGTCTTATATTCTTCTTTGCATTATCTAATAATTGTTGGATTGATTTCTCATGATCCCTTACTGACAAAAGAATTCTAGACTTAACTGACAGATTCAGTAGAATAGCAGGATGCAAAGTCAATGCTCAAAAATCAATAGCCTTCTTATACACAAATAGTAGACTCATTGGGAGAGAAATTAGGTAAATAATTCCTTTCACTATAACATCCCCAAAAGTGAAATATCTAGGAATCAAGCTAACAAAGCAGGCAAAAGACCCCTACATGAAAGTTACAGCACTCTGAAAAAAGTGATAGAAAAGGTTATAAAGATGGAAAGACATCCCTCGCTCCAGGTAGGAAGAATCAAAACAGTGAAAATGGCCATACTTCCAAAACTGCAACACGGATTCAATGCAATCCCAATTGAAATCCCAACAGTATATTTCACAGACATAGAGAAAACAATCCAAAAATTTACTTGGAACCAGAAGAGAACTAGAATAACAAAAAGCATTTAAGCCAACAGAGCCATGGCAGGGTGTACTAGAATCCCCAACTTGAAACTACTACAAAGCCACTGTGATAAAGACAGCATGGTACTGCAAAGAAATAGTCCTAAGGATCAATGAAATAGATTAGAAGATGCAGAAACAACACTAGACATACACAGCTACCTCATCTTTGACGAAGGAGCCAACCATCCTCACTGAAGGAAAGATAGCCTCTTTAAATAAATGGTGTTTCATTTAAATAAATGGCTTTCAAATTCCCAAAGATTAAAATTAGATTCCTATCTTTCACTATGCACTAAACTAAAATCCAAGGGTATTAAAGATCTAAATATCACAAAAGAAACATTAAACTTACTGGAACATAACATAACTTAGGTAGAACTCTCTAAGACATTGACATAGGAGAAGACATTATGAGCAAATTCTCAGCAGCACAAGAATTTACACAAAGAACCAACAACTGGGATCTCATTGAATTAAAAAGTTTTTATAGTGCAAGAGAAACTCCCAACAGAGATATGAGACAACCTACCCTGTGGGAAAAACAATTTTACTAGGTACTACTCAGACGAAGGACTACTACCTAGAATGTATAAAGAATTAAAAAAAAA
>NW_022956063.1:0-206 GCF_012274545.1 Fukomys damarensis | reverse complement strand
TGCCACAAGCAAGTCACCACATCTCTCTAACACTTAGCTTCTTCATCTGGTAAAATAAAAATGGAGGACTATAATATCTAAGATTCTTTCCGTGGAGAGATGAATAATATATAACACCCAGTGCGGGGATATCACTGAATCAAGAATCCGTAGATATTATTATGAAAACAAAAAAGCTATTCAAATGGAATACATACTATTCATTT
>NW_022956062.1:0-259 GCF_012274545.1 Fukomys damarensis | reverse complement strand
CAAATTTTGCATTTCAATGTGGTGTAAAGGGTTTAATCATCAGTTTAAGTATATCTACTCAAACGCTACTCTTTTCTTTATAGTGAATATATTCAATATATTTTCTTGTAGATTTTTCAAATAATCCATTATTGTTTTCTACACTCAACCTACTGTGCACGCCACACCAGAACTTCTTGCTCCTGTTTTACTATAACTTAGTACCCCTTAGCCAAGCTCACCCCTCACCCATATTTTCCCCAACCTCTAGGAACTTTCC
>NW_022956061.1:0-220 GCF_012274545.1 Fukomys damarensis | reverse complement strand
GCTTACCTTCCAGCCCATGTGGTTGTCTATGCTGGGACACTATTGTGTAACAAACCCCCGTACCGTAAAATCACTGAGTCACTCATTTGACAGTGTGCCGTCTGTGATATGCAGCGTCCCAATGGTGCGGTGTGTCTGTCAGAGTGGGCCTGATAGCCCTCTTAATATAGGGAAACCCCCAAGTTGAGAGTCCAATTCAGTGTCCAGGGGAGGTACGGCC
>NW_022956060.1:0-303 GCF_012274545.1 Fukomys damarensis | reverse complement strand
TATACCCATGCAGATGTTCAATGGGTCTTTTTTGAATTAATGAAAGAAATCTTTTAAACAAACGTCAGTAGGCTGTTAAGTGTGGATCCACAACCTTCAGACACCTCCCTAAATTTGGGAGCCATGTTGTCCACGCCTATGAAAGCAGTGACAAGAGGGAATATGCCTGCCCCACGCAGCTGTGCTCTGATCTTCGTGGCACTTTCCCCTGGTCCACTCTCTCGTTCAGCTTCTTGAGCGTTAATGCACTATAAAAGACTATGCACATAGCCAGAGACTCGTTCAGTGTTCTGCAGACACATT
>NW_022956059.1:0-372 GCF_012274545.1 Fukomys damarensis | reverse complement strand
AAAAAAAAAAGAAACTTTCCCAACTGTAGGCAATTGACTATGTCATGGGACTCCTTCAATGCTTATCCAGGCTATTTGGAGTCCTCCTTCTCCCCTCAGTGCTTGCTCCCGCAGATCCCCTGAACATCAGCCAGAGGTAAGGACTATAATATTCTTAGGTATTTTTCACCCCTCATTACATTGGCGTATTTCTGGATTCTGTAGTATATTGAAACCTATGAATAACCCTATTCTCTCATAAATATTTTTCTAACCTTCCCTTCACGTGCATTTTGATCTGTGCGATGCTAACTCCAATTGTTATCCATTTACCTAGGCTTCTGTGCAGGTGTATATCTTTAAATGTTTTTAGAAAGCACAGCCTAGAAGCTG
>NW_022956058.1:0-223 GCF_012274545.1 Fukomys damarensis | reverse complement strand
CCAGGAAGGCCCCAAAGACCCCGGAGGGGGTCTCTTCAGCTGCCTGCCTGCCTGAGATCACCCAGCGGTGGGCGCGCGACCTCCCCGCCTGCACAACAGACCCAGGAAGGAAGGTAGCCACGTGGGCGCCCTTGAAACACCCCCACACCCCCCCCCGTTATCAAAGCTCCTGATTGGGCCAGTCCTTAGACCAACTCTGCAGAGGCATAGGTTCTCATGAAGG
>NW_022956057.1:0-430 GCF_012274545.1 Fukomys damarensis | reverse complement strand
TTTTTTTTTTCAGTACTGAAAACTGAACTCAGGACCTTGTGCATGCCAGGCAGTTGTGGCACTACTGAACTACATCCCCATCCCCTAAAGCAAAATGTTTTGATGTCTTTAGTTGAGGCAGTTACCAGCCAGTCCCTCCTGCTCCATTTTGATTAAATTGTTTTACTCATTTATCTTACTTATTGCATCCCTGAGGCATTTCATTTTGCAACTGCTCGACTAGATGATCTGAAGTTTATTACTGATTTAAATGGTTTATGATTTCCTGGCCTTAAGTTGTGTGATTGAACAAAACAATGAGAAATAATGTGTTTACCTAGACTCTATATTCTAGAGGTCTAACAACTGTCCGTAGGTCATGTGTCCACAGATTTCCATGCACAGTGGTTCCATTATTACCAGTAACTCTGTCTTTGGTAACACTTTGGTG
>NW_022956056.1:0-230 GCF_012274545.1 Fukomys damarensis | reverse complement strand
GATGTCCTGTGGCTCATCTCTCGGCCGGCTGGCTAGAGACTGTAGTGCTTCATGCACAATGGTTAGAGCGAGGGCTCCTTGAGCTCCTGAGCCATGCTAGGGCTTTTGAGGGAGGTGAGGACGGTGAAGGAAAACTGAGATGTCAGAAACTCGTGGGAAGTCTGGGAGCCTTTTGCCTACTGAGTCCCTGAGGGTCTCAATGAATGGCAATGCCCTGCTCACTTTTCAAC
>NW_022956055.1:0-205 GCF_012274545.1 Fukomys damarensis | reverse complement strand
GTGTGTGAAATGGACCCAGGGCCTTCCCACTGAGCTGGGTCCTCAGCCCTTTTATAAAATTTTTTTTCTTATTTTGAGAGAGGGTCTCCATGGGTTGCTGAGTTACTCAGGTTGGGCTCAAACTTTTGATTGATTCTCCTGCCTCAGCCTCCCAGAGTGCTGAGATTACAGTCCTCCATTGCCACACCTGGCTTGTTGTTTTCAC
>NW_022956054.1:0-246 GCF_012274545.1 Fukomys damarensis | reverse complement strand
CTACTTTCTCATTCTTTATGGCTGAGTAGTATTTCATTTTATAGAAAAATCACATTTTTTTTTTATCCAGTTTCCAACTGAAAGGCAGGTGGGCTGTCTCCAAGTTTTAGCCATTACAAACTATGCCGCTATAAACATGGGTGCACATATATCACTGTGGTTTGATTCTTTTAATTCTTTTGAAAAGATACCCAACAGAGGGATGACTGGGTCAAATGGAACCTCTAATCCTAGTTCTTTGAGGTA
>NW_022956053.1:0-349 GCF_012274545.1 Fukomys damarensis | reverse complement strand
TCCTACTGGTATAACTGACAATGTGAAGTAGGAAGAAAAGGGCTAAAAGTGTAGGGGAAGTGGGAAGGGTAGGGAAAAGGAAAAAAGGGAAAAGAAAAAATGTGAGAAAATTAAAAAATAGAAATAAAGTATTTGTAAATAGGGAAGAGAGGAAGGGATGAAAGAAGGGCAGGGGTAAGGGGAAAAAATGAGAACCAAGAGCTGTCATGCAAAGGTACAAGATCCCAATGATGAATGTAATTGTACTGTATACCTCAAATGTACCAATAAATTCAATGAGGAAAAAAAAAATAAAAGCTCTTATCTGAATCTCAGAATATTACTGGGTTTGCAACACAGGGCAGCTGCT
>NW_022956052.1:0-741 GCF_012274545.1 Fukomys damarensis | reverse complement strand
TTCCTTCCTGGCACATGGCAAGGAGAAAATGAAGAACCCAGTTAAGCTTTTTCCCCCCACAACATCCTACAGCACTGGGGATGTAGCTTGAAGGAAGAGCATTTGCATAGCTTGTGTGAGGTCCTGGATTTGATCCCCTGTACAGAAAAAAAGGAATCCTTGGCCCGCATCCCTGTGATTTCCCTAACCATGGCAGATGTCTGCCTTGGCCTTGGCCCACCGCCTCTGCTCTAACCTGGAGCATTATCCAGAGCTTTTGAAACACAGAACAGGCTTACTAATGTTGGGGTGAGTTGGGCTGAGAATCAGGTCCTCATGGTTCTGACAGGAAGCACATCTTGTGCCTCCTCTCAGACAGCTGCTGTCAGGCATAGGCGGTGTGCTGGTGGGTTCCAGGACTGAACTACCTGGTCTTTTGTAGTCAGCTGCTCAACTGTTGGTTTCCCCTTGTCCCAGCACCTCTTCCTCTACATATTACAAATTCCCCACCCCACTCCTTAGTAACATTTATTTTTGAAGGCCAAACATCTAGACTTCACTGTAAAACTTGCACTAATAACTTGTTTTTCAGGCCTCGAGTCCCCACGTCCAAATTTGCTGCTTGGGTTGATCATCACCAAGAAACAAAAACATCTGCACCATGCTGGGGAGCTGGATAAGATGTGGAGGAAGCGGCCACCCCCGGATGCGCCCGGCTGTCACAACCTCCCTGCAGCCCCGCAGGCCAAGAGGAAGCCCCCT
>NW_022956051.1:0-2624 GCF_012274545.1 Fukomys damarensis | reverse complement strand
AAAAAAAAAAGGGAAGTTGATATTTGATGTAGAGTTATTCGGGTAAAATCGTGGCTTCTAGTTTATTTTGCTGAATTTTGCCACAACTGGCCACTTTCCTAACTTTCTCCCTCCTTCTTTGCAGCAGAATGGAAGCAAGGGAAGGAAATCAGCTGACGCAGGAGCCAGAGTGAGACTCACACAGCAGCAGCCTACACCATGAATTTGAGTCTACCTTCTGGGCTTTGAGAGGCAAGGGCGGGCAGAGTTGCTAGAAAGCAATGGCTCTCTTTACTCCCTGGAAGTTGTCTTCTCAGAAGCTGGGCTTTTTCCTGGTGACTTTTGGCTTCATTTGGGGGATGATGCTTCTGCATTTTACCATCCAGCAGCGAACTCAGCCTGAAAGCAGCTCCATGCTGCGGGAGCAGATCCTGGACCTCAGCAAAAGGTACATCAAGGCACTGGCAGAAGAAAACAGGAATGTGGTGGATGGGCCATATGCTGGTGTCATGACAGCTTATGGTAAGTGCTGTGACATGGGGCTACCTTTTCACTGAATGTGACTTACTAGCCTTGGCTTTGAAAGAACTCTGGACGCTCCCAGACTTGGGCATGCCCTAGATCAAATGCCCCTTACCCTTGCCTTCATGGGCAATGGATTGCACACAAAGGGACACTTTTGGAAAGGTAAAGCAATGCCCTTTGCGGGTTTCTGAGATCTTGTACACACAGATACCTTGCCCCAGGCCTGATGATCAGGTCAGTCAGTACTTCCTGGGTTGTATTTGCAGCTGCCTCTTCCTTCCTCAACATTATTTTCAACTATGTGGCCTCACATGTGAGTATATTCAGGAAATGCAAGAAAACATTTCTTTACCTAAACAAAACTTAATTAGGGCTGGTAGGATGAGTGAGGAAGAGGGAGGGCATGTTTTTATGTTGATCAGTAAATTCAGACCCCTCCAGCCTGGGCAGAGGGCAGCAGAACTTGTATGCCCCCTGGTAGTTTTAAGCTTCGACTTCTTCAGATTTGACTGTGCTTGTTTCTTCCCCTCACCTCCAATTGCTCTCACTTTGAAAGAAACCTTTTTGTACTTGTTGCTTATTTTTAGGTGCCCTAAGTCTGTTTTGAAATGATGTTGCATAAAAACAAAAATACACATATGGAATAGATCTTATTTTTCTTTTAGCACAATTTATGCCTGATATAGAAAAAGTTGGAAATTATAGACAAAAAAAGAAAGAGAAAAATCACATATGACTACTCTAGGCAATATCCACAATTAACGTTTCAGTGTGTCTTTCTGATGTTTTATAGTTATATGTTCACAAATACTGTATGAAACGAATAAAACAAAAATTGCAAATAAAATATGAATCATACTATATTTTAGAGAACCCATGTCCCAGCTGTCCTGTGGCCACTAAATATCCAGAGAAGACTTGATGTACACAGGATGGACTCGTTGTAACTGTTCAGTGGCAGTCAAGTCATTAGATCAGTGGTAATTTTTGGTTTATAGTATTCATGAGATGCAACCATGGGATTGGGTGAGGTAGAAGAAGGCTGGTGTTGTGCTTTGTAACATGTCCTCAGTTATGTCAGTCAAGTGATGATTCCTGAAAATGTGCAGGTTATTTGTTCAGAGAGTTCAAGTACAGGAAATCCTATTCAGTTATACTGGAAACTGGATCCAGAGTTTTAGCACTGAGCTACATGTCTGTCCCCTCCTCCTCTTTATTTTGAGACCAAGTTGCACAGACTGGGCTCGAACTTGTGATCTCATTGCCTTAGCCTCCCAAATAGTCAGGATTTATAGGGAAGGGTCACCAACTGGCTGCATGATAGCTATTTGTTAGATGTCTTCTTCTGAAGGACCTTAAAGGCATTACTTTTCACTGCTTACTATTTGAATGATCATGCCATCTGCTTTTAATGTATTCCTTTGAAATTTGTCAGTGTTTGTAAACATTGACTTTTAATATTTGGAGATAAAATGCCTCATTTTTTTATCTGACAGATTAAAACAGTGAAACTCCATTTTGAGAGTTCACGCTGAAAAACAAGAATGTAGTTTTTCAGAGGGTGCCTTTAAAAATTACTCATTGACTTACATCTACTGTAATGTTTCCAGAGTAGAAATAACCACCAAGGGAGCAGGGAGGTGGAGAAAAAAGCAAATTGTCACCATTAGTGTTCATGATGTATCAGGTGACAGATGCTGTTTTAAAGTTTCTGGTTCTGTGTATTCCTTGTACCTTTGGAGGGGGAGAAGAGTAACTCAGTAGTGATTTCCTTCTGTTTATTTCAGTCAGCCCTTCTCTATGGACAGGAAGAAACCACATGGTGGCACATGTAGAGACTTTCATTTTTGTTACTTTTTTGGCTTTTTAAATTTCTTGAATACTGCTGAACATTTCAGAGAGAAGACTTCCTTTACATTCTAAAGGACAAAGATCTAGTTTTAGCTTTTCAAACTCAGATTATTTTTTTAAAAAGTAACCCCAACCCCACAGTGGCCTGTTAGAATTTCAACCACTTTACATGCTTTTGTAGCCAAGGGACTTTGCCTGTCATTCCACGTTGTTTCTTTTATAGATGAATTGTCTCTCTCTCTCTCTCTCTCTCTCTCTCTCTCTCTCTC
>NW_022956050.1:0-248 GCF_012274545.1 Fukomys damarensis | reverse complement strand
TTTTCATGTATTTACTTGCTGCTTTTACTTCTTTGTCTGAGAAATGTCTATTCATTTCAGATGATCATTTTTGAATTGGGTGGGTCTTTATATTTGGGTTTGGCTGATTTTTTTGAGTTCTTTATATATTCTAGATAATAGTCCTTTGTCTGAGGAGCAGCTGGTAAAGTTATTCTCCCACTTTTTAGGTTTTCTCTTAGTTCTGTTAATGGTTTCTTTTGCAGTGCTGAAGCTTTTTAATAAGATGA
>NW_022956049.1:0-265 GCF_012274545.1 Fukomys damarensis | reverse complement strand
TGCCAGTCTATTTCTCTTGACTGGTGAATTGAGGCCATTAACATTGATGGTTATAACTGATATGTTATGACTTATTATTGTCATGTTATTGTCCTTTTGTTGACTCTTTTTACTTTTTCTCCCCTCTCACTTTAGTTTCTTGCCTTGCCTATTTGATTTGGTCTGTTGTGACCTTCATTGTCCTTTTCTAGGATATTGTTTTGAATTCCTTGTAGTGCTGGTTTGGTGTTCATGAAGTTTCTCAGGTGTTCTTTGTCATAGAAGT
>NW_022956048.1:0-1715 GCF_012274545.1 Fukomys damarensis | reverse complement strand
CAAATGTGCACTTGAGGCTGTCAGCTCTGTGCTCTGCCTCAGTTGGCCTTGGAGCCTTGGGCCCCAGAGTCCCGTGGGGGTCTCGGCCTGCTGCTCTGTGACAAGGTGTCTCTCGGCGTGCAGCTGTGTCCACGATGCCCCTGCTGCCTCAGTCCCGCGGTGGAGCTTTTATACTGGACTGAGGGACAGTTCCCCTTCCCCCAGATGATGTGTGAAAGATGAAGATGCAGCCTGGGGTGTGCACTGGCTGCTATGTGTGCCCCGGGCTGGGGAAGCCCAGAGGGTGCAGTGTGATGACAAGGTCAACAGGGGAAGGGAGTAGACTGTCCAGAGAATCGGATCCACGTGGCTGGAGTAGAGTTCAGTAGGAAACCCTCAGCACGAAAGCAGTTTCGGCACACAAGGAGGGATCTGCACAGCTATGTCTGGGATGCAGGGCTGGATAGGGGCTTGAAATATGCAGCATGGCACAGGCAGGGAGGCCGGAATGTGTCCCCAACCCCCACCTGCTTCCTGAGAATCGGGAGCTTCCCAGAGGGCTGTGTGGGGTGGGATGAAGCCCTGAAAGGAAGCTGCCTTGTGAGGGACTTCACGGAGAAACCCCAAGATTGCAAGTGAGGTCTGTCCACCCCTCCCCATCTGCCCCTGAGAGGGGTGTTGGGGAGGTTGCCCATACACCGCGGGTCTCCCTTAATTGTCTAAGACAGAAAGGACCCAGAGAATGAGGCTCTGCTCAGGAATCCCAGGCACACCAAGGGTCCCAGTGGAGCAGCCTGATTTGCAGGTGACATTAACGTCTTTGTTCAATAAGGATTTCTCAGCTCCAGCCTCATGGCAAGCACTGTACATGGTGTCCGGAAAGAGCTGTGTGTGAAGCAAATCGTGAAGCCATTTTCTTACAGGTTTGTAGTCCAGCTCTTCTTTTTCCCATTTATAGTGCCTGAGTGATGCACACCTGGAATCTCTTAGAGCTGTGGTTCCTC
This sequence comes from Fukomys damarensis, assembly GCF_012274545.1. Classification (NCBI taxonomy): domain Eukaryota; kingdom Metazoa; phylum Chordata; class Mammalia; order Rodentia; family Bathyergidae; genus Fukomys; species Fukomys damarensis. The sequence goes on along the minus strand of NW_022956048.1, from coordinate 732 downwards.
AAATGATTTCCTAAGCAAAGGCAGGATCGGCCCTAGTCACTGCCCAGTGCCTTGTCCAGTCTCTTTCCAAGCCAGGGCCTTCATACTGGTTGCAGGAGACATTGCACCAACTGTGACTATGCAGTGTCACAGGCAGCAAGTTCTCCTGCATCGTCAGTGTGTGTGTGTTTGTGTGCGCGTGCACACAGGTGTGTGTCACTGGTGATTTTCACAGGCCTTGCACTATATCTGTGCTCTACCACTGAGCTGTGTCCCCCACCCTCTTCCTCTTAGAGAACGAGTTCGGGGAGGGAAGAGCACAGGCTCTGGGGCAAAAGGAGTGCAGATATCATCCTAATTCTGACCTGTGGGGCCTGGGAACAACGTGTGCAGAGAGCTGCAGAGATTGCTACCCACAAATTTAGTCATAAAATGATAATACAATGACCTCTGTATTCACACGGCAAGTAGAGCACCCTCATCTCACGGAGGAGGAAAGTGAGGTTCTGGCCGAAGCCAGTTGCAGAATTACACTCTGATAAGTGATGTCACCAATTCACTGGATCTGCCCTTTTTGCTATAGAGTTCGCCTCAAAATGATCACAGGGAGGGCTGGGGATTTAGCTCAGTGGTGCCCTGCAGCCTTCCTCACAAACGCAGGTTCCCGAGTTTGAGCCCTGGTACCAAATCAATAAAATCATAGGGAAGACAACGGGGTCAAAGACAGTGTTTAATCGCTGCAATCAATTAGCA
>NW_022956047.1:0-786 GCF_012274545.1 Fukomys damarensis | reverse complement strand
ACAATCAGTTCTAAAGTGAAAAAAGAGCAACTGATCAAGAATGAAAAATGATTTTTCTGGGCTACATTTTATTATTAACCAAATATAGTAGACAAAGTTATACACATACATGACTTAATGTTTACTTACCTATAAAATGAAACACAAATTTAGCATACAATATGAAATTTTTATTACACTAACACTGTACAAAACACTTTTAAATTCTCATTATAAGGAATAAAATTGATTTTTTCATCACATCTTCCATTTTACTTTCTCCCTTTTTAGATACTCTTGGTAGGAAGTTCAGGCTGTCATTAATTTGCTACATCACCTTGAACTCTCAGTCATCCTCCTGCCTCAGCCTTTCAAGTGCTGGGATTACAGGTGTACACTCCCAGGCCTGGCTACAAATTCCATTTTAAAATATCTTAGCGATAAACACCTGAAATTGTAAAACAGGACATAATTAAGCTGGAGAAAAATCAAAGTCTTAGATGTTACATTACAGAATTGTTTTAAACTTAGATTTTATGAAAATAATATGATGAAAAGAATTAAATCTAATATACATCTGTATAGAAAACTGACAGGTTCAAATAACTGATACACAAGCTTGATAAAATAATATTTTAAAAATTAGCTACATTTCTATGAAAGAAGAGAAGAGAAAGAGGTCATTTGAAAATTTTTTTAATGTAACAGGAAATTTTTAAAAATGACTTTGAAAGGGAAATTCTTATTTGGGAAAGACAGCTTATAAACTATTTCTTTTTTCCTGCTTTTTTTTTTTTTTTTTTTTTT
>NW_022956046.1:0-399 GCF_012274545.1 Fukomys damarensis | reverse complement strand
TTTTTTTTTCTTTTTTAAAAACTAATTTATAATGCCTTTTGCTTTGCTGAATAGGCAACAAATCCAGAGGCAGAACCAAGTTAGAGATAAACTACAAACGAAAGTTCTGCATTTGTACTGTGGGGAAGGCATATTCATATTAGCTGAAAACCTTGTGAAAGACCCATGAAAAGAAGGTGTGTTGTGCAAAATGCCAATGGTTGCAAGAGGAAACTGTTCATCAATTAATGAAGTGTAAAATCTGAAATCTTATGGTAATTTGATGAAGATTAAAACTTGGCTAAAATGTGAAAGCACACGGAATTATCCCCTTTAGATTCTATTTTACAAAGTCAAGAAAATGTTTGATTGTCAAGCCCTTACCCCTTTAAGTGCCAGTAAATTGATTTATTACAAAAA
>NW_022956045.1:0-200 GCF_012274545.1 Fukomys damarensis | reverse complement strand
TCCCTGAGAGCTATTGGCCTCGCAGATATTGAAAATTAAATTAAATTAAAATACAGGCCAGAAAAAATAACTTCTCACTTTGTGGTGTGGTACTCCCCTTCTCTCTTCTTGTCCCTGTCCCTATTCCTGTTCCTGTTTCTCCTTATCCCCTATCAGGGAGTGCGGATTATACCCAGGGCCTTTTGTACTGAGCTACCTCT
>NW_022956044.1:0-278 GCF_012274545.1 Fukomys damarensis | reverse complement strand
TTTAAAATCTTTTTCAGAGAAAACATATTACCATATATTAAGCTCATTTATGCACAAAATGTATTTATGTGCATAAATTGGACTGAATGAGTACTTCTACTTACACCAAGAGAGACTAGCCCTATTCTTCCCAGTTTTCTCTCCTACCTACAAATGTGTAGCAATAATACAACACGTAAGCCCAGGTAGCAAGTGGAAGTTGAGAACAGGATGGTAGACTGCACAGGGGTGTCAATACTAAGGAAACGACATGGTGGTGAGATCCTCCTCTCACCATG
>NW_022956043.1:0-202 GCF_012274545.1 Fukomys damarensis | reverse complement strand
CTAAGCTTCCTCGGAAGTGCTCCTTTGCCATCTGCCTTTAAGCAGAATCTGACATTAAAGCTGAAAGAAAATTAAAAAAATATATGTAAGTTCTACAATCCAGTTTAGACACATTTATTTTGTTTGGGGGGGGGTACTGGGGTGGGAACTTGGGTCCTTGTGCTTGCAAGGCAGGCAGCAGAACCACTGAGCTAGATCCCTG
>NW_022956042.1:0-235 GCF_012274545.1 Fukomys damarensis | reverse complement strand
AAAAGTTTTGTTATGTCATTTGCACTTTCCCTGTTTTTTCATGGACTCCTATTAATCTTATATTATTCTTCTTTGCATCATACTCGACTTTTTGGATTGATTTTTCATGGTCCCTTACTATTTTTAAGTGATCTCTCCTTTCATGGTCACTGACCACCATCCTGTCTTCTATATCTGATATTCTTTCTTCAGATTGGGTTAGTCTGCTATGTATATTTTTCATAGAGTTTTTAAT
>NW_022956041.1:0-218 GCF_012274545.1 Fukomys damarensis | reverse complement strand
ACCACCCATCTTCCGACTTTCTTATTATCTTTCTCCCTGGGAAGCTCTGTGGCCTGAAGCCGAATTCTATGTCTCCTCAGTGGCACTGCGACCACTTCCCTCCCATCAGTTTCTGGTGCTTACAGTGCAAAGATGCTGTTAAAGGCATCTCCTGTTACTGGTCCTGGTCTTCCTGGGTTGTCCTTCACTCTAGACAAAGTGCTCTGCCTCAGGCCCTC
>NW_022956040.1:0-292 GCF_012274545.1 Fukomys damarensis | reverse complement strand
GCATTTTCATTTATTTGTAAAAACTGTCTGATTTCTTCTTTAATTTCCTCTGTGATCCATTGACTGTTCAGGAGACTGTTGTTCAATTTCCATGAGTTTGTGAAGTTCCTACGGTTTCTTAAGCTATTGATCTCCAGCTTTACTGCACTGTGATCTGATAATATACAGGGAATAACTTCAGTTGTTTTGCATTTATTCAAACCTGTTTTATGAGCTAGTATGCAATCTGTCTTGGAGAATGACCCATGTGCAACTGAAAAGAATGTATATTCTGATTTTGTGGGGTGGAACA
>NW_022956039.1:0-271 GCF_012274545.1 Fukomys damarensis | reverse complement strand
AAAATGGACTTTAAGAACAGCACAAAATTAAGCCTCATATATTAATGCATTTTATACTTTTTTTAAAAATGTACTTAAATTACTATAGAAATTTTTACAATTGTTTGTATTCTTAACTTCTGTGTGATTGAGAAAATGCCACAAGATCACCAGAGAGCACCAGAGTTAGATGTTTGTCTATTGGCTCGCACATTTTGCTTGTTTCTATGACAGGCCTTTATAATACTTCTTCACACGGGGCTGGGGATTTAGTTCAGTGGTTCTGCTGCCT
>NW_022956038.1:0-216 GCF_012274545.1 Fukomys damarensis | reverse complement strand
CCACATTTCATAAATCAATTGGCCTGGGTCTCTTACAAATGGCCAAGCATGGTGTAGGCTGGACACAGCTGTCTATGCTGAAATCTGTGCTGGCATTGAACTAGGGTTGTGAAAGGAGAGGGACTGTGGAACATAAAAAGGAATTAGAGCGAGCCCATAACATTAGCTAGAGAGCAAGTGACACAATGGATAGAATTACAAAAGCAATAGAGTTGC
>NW_022956037.1:0-814 GCF_012274545.1 Fukomys damarensis | reverse complement strand
TCACATTCATGAAACTTACCGCTTTCGCTTTACACGGCTAAGCGGCGAGAGAAGCTGTTTCCCTGGGAAAACCACTTTAAACAGCAGAAGCCCTCGGCAAAGTGAGTTTGTGTTCTAACGTCAAACTGAACCTCTCCCCAAGTATACAGAGTTCTGGAGGCTTCTGTGCACTCAGAGCTGCTAGGCACTCCCTTAGGCCTGAAGGGCTTCTCTGCTAAAAGTGCCTCACAACAGTGTTTCAACCTCTGCCAGGCAGAGACCTACAAACAAAAAGGACTACAGTTGTACTCCCCATAAGAAGTGGACTTCAGTGGTAAACTCACAGAGTTGCAGCACCTCTCTCTGTGGAGTACTTCACATTCATGAAACTCACCGCTTTCGCTTTAAATGGCAAAGCGGGAGAGAAGCTGTTTCCCTGGGAAAACTGCACTTTACACCGCAGAAGCCCTGGGCAAAGTACGTTTGTGTTCCAACGTCCAACTGAACTTCTCCCCAAGTATACAGAGTTCTGGAGGCTTGTGAGCACTCAGAGCTGCTAGGCACTCCCGAAGGACTGACGGGCTTCTCTGCGAAAAGTGCCTCACAACACTGTTTCAATCTCTACCAGGCAGAGACCTACAAACAAAAAGGAATACAGTTGTACTCCCCATAAGAAGTGGACTTCACTGGTAAACTCACAGAGTTGCAGCACCTTTCTCTGTGGAGTACTTCACATTCATGAAACTGACCACTTTCGCTTTACACATCGAGAGGTGAGAGAAGCTGTTTCCCGGGGAAAACTGCACTTTAAACCGCAGAAGCCCTTGGCAAAGTG
>NW_022956036.1:0-444 GCF_012274545.1 Fukomys damarensis | reverse complement strand
AACCACAAAAAAGTAAATAACCTTTGTTTTGTTTTTGAGATAGGGCCTCAATATGTAATTCAGACTGGCCTTGAACTTAAGGCAATCCTCCTGCCTCATCCTTCCAATTATTAGGATTACAGGCATGTGCCACCATGCCCAGCAATAATGTCAATTGTAAAGACAACTTCCCAAAGAAGGGAGGAGGAAAAGAGAGATAGAGTAGTAATGCCAAAGAAGGCTTTCCCCTCACCAGGAAGAGATATCTTCCCAGAGGCTGTATATCTTTACTGCTCCATGGTTCTCTCCTGTGAGTCATGGCTAGAACCTGGCTAGGACCTGTCTCACTCACCTTTCCCTTCAGTGGGGACTGATTAGTTTAAGACAAAGCATAAACCACATATATTTAAAATCCCTATGAAAGAAATATGACGTTAGACTGGAAGTACAGAAGAGTAGAAGGGG
>NW_022956035.1:0-330 GCF_012274545.1 Fukomys damarensis | reverse complement strand
AATATCACATCACTTATTTTGTATGAGAAATCCAAAGTACAAATAATTTAAAGAGCAAAACCAAAGATATATGATAGAGAAGAAGGAGATAGACTTTTTGGGAAATGGAAAGGGAATCTATTAAGGGGAAAGACAGAAGGGGGATGAGGGGAAGAGGAAGTAAAACGGAATATGATGCTATACGTTTATGTCTTAATCCCCTAAAATTCATGCATCACTACGTATGACAAACATATACCAATACAATTTTTTAAACATGTAAGTTATTTAAATCAGCTTCATTTTCATCTGCTTTCTTCTCTTAAATTAAGCTCTGAACAGTACGCTTGT
>NW_022956034.1:0-238 GCF_012274545.1 Fukomys damarensis | reverse complement strand
TTCTCTGTTTTCTGAAGGTTGTATCAACACGATAGGAAGCTGTCTGCTTTGAAAGATGTGTTGTGGTACAGTTACCATAATAGTTGCTCATTCTGCACTGCCTAGAATCAACTGGTTGTGGGGTCTCACTGAATAGAAGTGACACTGAAACTGAACCAAGGGCTCACTGCCTGACAAGCATAGAAGCCAGTACCATGACATCAGTTCTCATGGAAAGAAAGCTTTCTTATAGATCTCC
>NW_022956033.1:0-205 GCF_012274545.1 Fukomys damarensis | reverse complement strand
AAGGAATTTCATAGGCATGGTGCAGAAATCCCAGGGAGATCCTTTTCTTAGCTCACAACCTTTCGTTAGTCAGCTGTTTTCCCCAGGCTAACCATTCATTCTCCATTTTTCTTGGAGATTACTGCAACAGTGAGTTTAGAGGATTCCAGAGCACAGTTTTAAGACTCAACTGGCACCAGTGGGTCCTGTCCCACTGTGTGTCTCT
>NW_022956032.1:0-1013 GCF_012274545.1 Fukomys damarensis | reverse complement strand
TTTATAATGGTCATCTCTCGGCTTAAAATCCTCTGTTGCCTGTTGCCTGGAAAATAAAGGGCTTTGATACTGAAAGCCTTTCATAGTTTGAACCCAGTCCAACCCTTCAGGCTTCTTATTTTCTCCTTCCCTTTTGCAGCCTAGGCTTTTGCTTTGTTGGCTTCCCGAAACAGGACTTCTGATTCTCTTTGTTCGTATCTTTTTGTAGGAATGTCCTCCTATTCCTTTTCTGTTAGTGAAAATGCTAATCTTAAAGTTCCCAGCCCTTTTATTTATACTGCTATTAGGGCATTCTTCTCATTGTTATATTCGCCTAGGGTCAAAAATATGTTTGGGTGTATATTAGAAGGCAAATACTATGTACATTTAGGTAGTCTAAACACTGAGACTTAAATGTCCTGCTTCCATGATGTGTGTGTAGTAGATGCATAATAAATTGCATTACTGAATAGAGGCTGTGAATTGGAGAGTCTAGGTATAATTTACCTTAAATGTTTTTGGACTACTAGTGACTAGTTGACCCCACCTACTCCCCCCAAAAAAAGAAAAACAAAAGTCAAGAATGACCAGTATACATTGCTGTGAAGTTTATGTTCAAATTTCAGATAGACCATTCCTTTTTATCACTTTAAAAATAATATGTGAGATTATCCCTAGCAAAGGTTGAATCTCATTAAACTATATAGCATCAAATAGGATTTTTTAAAAACCTTGTGCTGGGCATTGGAATAAAGTCATTGTATAGATGCTTTTTTCTTTCAATTTTAGTTTAAAAGTATTAATATCTGTTCTATGTGAATTTAGCAATTTAATAGTTTCCCTTGTGATAGTTCTTCAGGCTTCTGTGTTTCTGAAAGAAAAATATTTTCCATTTAAAGAATGCCAGCTTCTTACATGCCCACAGTCTGACTTTTTGCAGGAGTAGAGTTTTGGGGTCTGTGATTAATCAGCCTCTTTCCTCTAGAAGTGGGCCAGGTATATGAAGTTGGCCAGTAAAGAAAATTAAGCTTTAT
>NW_022956031.1:0-7254 GCF_012274545.1 Fukomys damarensis | reverse complement strand
TTTTTTTTTTTAATGAAGTGTTAAGTGGAATTTTAGAGTTCCTGTTAATGTAAGACTAGTTTGTAAACATTATGTACTAAAAACATGTACTAATAAAAATATAATAAAAATAAAAAACAAAATGAAGTGTCAATAGAGTTCGGCTGGATGCATTGAAACTATCAATGCTATATTAATTTGGATCTAGTTTGTTCACAATGTTCAGAATTTTAAAAGTAGGACAACTTGATGTTTAGGAGTAATATACTTGTAATAATACTAAAATAATCCATAGTAGTTATTTTATGTAGCATATATATGGCCCTCTTTCTGCCTTCCCATTTATTTTACCATGTTTTAGGCACCAAATGTCCTTTCAGCTTCTTGTAATGTATTTGGGTTTTTTCCTTCTTCTACCTGTAGCTTTTCTTCAGTTTTTCATGCTATTACTAGAATGTCAATTCTAAACCAAAAATGTGACCAGCTTAACTCATCCTGCATACCCATTGTCTGCATCTGCAATAGCTATAATGGCAGCTCCTTAACATAGCTTATAAGACTCTGTATGATTCCCTTCTGGTCTCATCTCCTAGTGAGTAGAAGTGATCATCAAGTACATTTTCTACTCTTTTGCTTTTAATTCACTGACTTTCCATTAGTGCACCAGGGAAAGTCAGAATGGATATTGAGGTGGAGACCTTTTAGTCATTTTCATGGCATTATGATTGGCTAAAACTTTGTTTATTAATCAACAGAAACTTTTGAACAAAGATATATTTTAAAATATCTGAGGATCTACTCTGCTTTTAAATGACCTTATCATATGTGTTTATCAGACCACCTATAATTCTGCTTAAGGCAGCTAGCAAGAGGAAAGATTATTTTGCGTATTTATAAGCTCATTATCTGGAGACTGTTTTGTGCATGTAGCTACAAAGCTGTTAAGTGGTTTGGAGGGTAAGATTAAAATCTAAATGACTTTTGAAATTGAGGAAGGGCAATTTAAAGTTATCTAAGAGAAACAGAATGTTATTGAATTCAAACCACTTCACTCTCTAATAGAAACAAACTATGTAATATCATGTACTAAATATAAAGTGCACTAGGAAATGCAAGCTTCAGATCTTGTTTCTGGAACTGGTTATGCAATCTTAGTTAGCAGTTGTCATTCTTTTTTTCTACTACTCTTTCTAACAGTCCTCTGAATCTTAGGAGGTCAGTTGGCCTGGGTCCTTGCTTGCAGACTTCTTGTTTAGTCTTCCATTAATCTTTACCATCAAAGTTGTATAAGAGGCCAAGAGCCCTTGGCTTTCACCTATACTGTTTCTGCCCCTGTTTATTTCTCCAGGGTTACAATTAAAATATCTTCATAAAACAAGTAATATGAACCAATATGACTGAGTAAGGAATATGGTAAACTGGAAAGAAAAGCATTCAGATCTTTTCTGAGCTGGTCTAACACATAGTTGAGAGGACTATATTGTACATTATAAATAGATTGTATAGCTGAACTACATCATATATATGGGCATTTATCTGTGTCTGTGTGAAAGAATACTGCTGTTTCTGGCAGGTGAGAGCAAACCTTTTGCTCTTTTATTTTGTTATTCAATGTTTATTTCAAAAGAGAAATACATATCATGTTAGTGATTATATGTTAATTGCTGGGCATGTGTTAGTTTGTGGCAGTGAGAGTACAGTGACAACAGGTGTTATCACCTAATTTCATTCGTGATAATATTCTGCCATCCTCACATAGCTGCTCATGTTCTGCTTGTGCTCAATTAAATAACAGAGGATATAAATCGCAACAGTTACATCTTTGAAGTTTTCGTGATGGCGTCGGTCCCTGAAGTTTCCCAAATAATGTGGTTATAGCATTTTATTGACTCTCAATTCTAGAGAATTGGTAATGGTTTCCATACCTTTCTTCCTTTCATAACAGGCTTGACTACATGGTCAAGGAGCCCATGTGGAGATACTGTTAATTGATGAAAATATCACTTAGGCTTTGCAGTGAGACACTAGGGAACGGCCAATGAATGGAAACCAGAATCTCTTTTTTTTCCCCAAACCAGTCATAAAACCTAAAAATTTTATGCTGACTTTCCCTCCACTTTTCTGTATAAAAGCTGCTTGGTCTGACCTAACTTTTTAGCTGTAGATCATGAGACCCCCATTCCAGAAGAGGCCCTGGGCCTGCCCCGTGCCCGGGAAGATGAAATGCCGTAGCTGCGGGGCCAAGCACGATTACAGACAGGCCTTCCTGGGTTTCCCCCTCCACTTCTAATTAGGTCATATGGTACTCTTGGTCCAGTCGTAGGTCCTCATGGCTAGTCACGCTTCAATAATCCTAAACGTTAAAGTGGATGATTTGCCCAGGAGCTCTGGGTGTTCAGTATGAAGCCTCCTATGCCATGGAGAACTATAATAAAATAGTTTGGTATGGATTTTCTTCTGTTACTCTGTTGTCTGGCAGTTCATTTTAACAGACTCCAGTACTGAACCTCCAGAGGGAATGTTTGAACTTCTTTATATCACAAATAATGTGGCCACTCATTGGCCTTTTTACATGAAAGCAGACTCTAAGGGTATTTAAAATGTGTGGATGACATAATGCTTTTGAAAATGATGTGCTTATAAGTTATGTTTATTTCTTAAACAGAACTATTGAAACATGTAGGACACGTGGAAAATTTGCATCTATGTTACATGAGCTTTTCTAGTGTTGGGTACAGTATCTGACACTCATGACTGACAGGAAGAATGGTTTAATGTGGCTCATGTTTTAGTCCAGAGTCATCTGGTCCCAAGGTGGAAGCATCATTGTGAAAGGGTGTGGTGGATCAAAACTGTTTAATTCATGGCAGCAGGAAGCCAGCAGAGCCAGGGAGGAAGGGACGAGGACTGGACGTAGACCCTTAAAGTCACACCTCTGTGACCACTGAAACACATCCAGAGGTGCTCCACTGGTCCCTAACTGCCACATCAAGCTGATGTTCCACTCTTAACTGCCACATTTGTCTGTGTAAAAGGTGCATAATAGTAATTACTGTTGCTATGCAGCAAGGGCTTACACCTGAGGAACAATTTCCTGAAGCCAATACTATGGCACTGGTTTTTGCAAAAAAAGAAAGAACTTGTTTAGGGAGACAAGGAGGCATGTTCAAATCTCTCTCCATCACTGACTGATGAAGGGAAGGACTGATTGGTTGTGAGCAGGAGTCTCAGGATGGTCTGCTCCTGGAACACTGGTCCAGGCAGTGCTTGTCATGGGGGAGTTTTGTCTCTGTTATTCTGCTCAATCCTGCAACTGTTGATGGTGCTCCTCACCCCAAACCTATATGCTGCGAGATTCTGTTTTCATTCTGCAGGTGCTGCTGCTTGGAGACTTCTGGTTTTACCAGACTCTCAAGGTCATCCTAGGTCAGGTTAGGGTTCCGTGCTTGTGTTCTGAAAGATAGCGTGCACAGTTTTTCAGAGAGAGACGTCTCCATTTATGGCTCCATTTCATTATTAACCAAAGAGAATAATATAATTACATCAAAGAATGTGTAGCTCAGTGACTTTCTTTAAGCTTTGGGGATGGTAGAGCAAAGTGAGTAAATGCAGGAACAAAAGCAAAATTTTGTACAATACCAGGGGAAAATTGTCAGATATGGTTTTTAAAAAGATATGAGGTCATGGATGGAGAAAGAAAGATTTTTTTGCTCAGCAGGCAGATATTGAAAACAATAACAATCTCAACATGAGTCTCAAAGGCATATAATTAGCTTAAAGGAAAAAATGGTTTAGAGCAGCAGTTCTCAACTCTGCCTCTGCATTAGAATTATCTTTTTAAAAGCACGAAACCCTGCATCACCATTCCCAGTGATTTAATAACAGGACCCAGTAGGACCGCCCTGGCACTGCGCTGACAGGCTCCGTTAGCACCCTAATTGCACGCATGGGATGGCGTGTGGCCTGCGGGGCCGGGAGTGGCAAGCTGGTCATCAGTGTTTTTAAAAGCTCTCGGGTTGTTGTCTTTGTTTTTTAACGCTCGACTAGACTTGCTACCACTGATTCAACTCATCCCTTGCTATACCCTGCTGTTGCAGGCCTCCTTGTATCACCCTTCAATGTGTCCTTTGTGTTAAACGTGATCTCACCTACCTACCCAAGTGATGGCTGGAATTGAGGTTACTGAATGTGTAGTATTATTTGCTTCAGTTTGAACTGCTCACAGATGACTCAGCACCATGTCTTCTAGAACAAGTACAGGAAGACATAGATTTGGAGCATGTAACAATGAAATGCTCAAATACATTAATAATAAGTTGCTAGTTTTGGTATATCTGCAGATCACAGCCAATCTCTGAAGTCATCAGTAAGTTGCTAATTCCTATATTCCAGTGCAATACTTACTACTGAATCATCTCCTCCAATTTACTTTATTTAAATTGAATTTTATATTGTTTTGCAAGGGCAGGACATACATGTTAATTTACAAAATATTTCCAATATTTATTTTTGGTGCTACCTCTGACTTTATTATATGCTTATATTGAATTCTTACTACCTTGTTTTATAGAGGACTCACTTAAAAAACTTCATATGTTATAACTCCCAACCTGTTAGATATCAAATGTGCTAGATATATAGTCCAGCAATAGGAGAAATGAAGTCACAAATGAAGAAGTTAAGAGAATTTTATTGGAAATAAGGAGAGAAAGGGCATTTTGTAGAAGGGATGGGTCCAGATGCTCTGGTCACCTACCTGGGTGACTGGTGCCTGTCTGGACTTCCTGGACCAATAAGATATCTGCTTTAGCCAGGAGTAGGAGGATGAGTCTTAAATGATTTCTGATAGCAACTCATCACAGCCTGTAAGCACATGAGTAGGGGTTTAGAGAAATGCACAAAGTATAGGGAAAAATACTACATGCCCACTTTCTTCATAGGGCTTGGTGATTACCAAGTAATAAAAAAGTTTTGAATTCTTTTATCTCTTGATATTCAAATATAAAATATCATTATAGTAAGCAAACGCATGCCCTTTTTGAAATAAATACATGCTACACACATAAAAATAAATACAGTATAATCTTGTTATTGTTTATCCCTTAAGAAGGCATGTAGGTCTGGCCATTGCATCTTTACCATTAGGCCTGGCCTTCAGGTGCACCTCCAGCCATAGTTATGATGTCTTTATATTTGTGCTGTCTTCTGTGAGAGTCCAATCCCACTGACTGAATACTAATTTTCATCTAACTTAGCTACCTAGAAGAGAAATGTCATGATTTGTGTGATGTTACAGCCTCTATCACAAGAGGCACAAATGGAGATATAGATATTAAACCCCAAAGAAATTAGCCCTGACTCTTGTGACAATATTCGATGTGAATTGTGCGAGATCAGTTGATTTTATAGCTCAACCCAAACAACTGCATTCTAATCGCTGCAAATGAACGCCTAAAAGTCTGACACTAATATCTGAATAAGATATGGGTGAAATACAGTAGTTAGTGATTTGTAATGTGCCACTGAATGTTCAAAAACAGCTCTGGAGACACGTGGCCTGGCCTACCTATAGTGTGGAGGGATCTGTGGGTTGATGGACTGTACCTAGGATATTGTTGCACAGCCTGACTTGGTTTGGGACCAGCAGGGTAGAAGAGATGCCACTGTAAATGTGTGCCTGTGCTACCCTGACCTCCGTGTGCACTGTTCGGCTGCAGAGGGGCCCCTGGAGGGCTGTGGCTGGAGGTCTCAAAACCCTATGGTTCCTCAGGCCTTGTTTTCCCTACATCCTATGCCTTTTGAAAGCCTTCCAGGACCACATCTTCGGGGAGGTGTGAGTCCTGACAGTAGGCTCAGCATAATCGATGCATGGAAGGCTTTCCATTTGATCTTTCCTTACTAGGCCACCATGAGTAAACAAATAAACAAGCACCTGAAGATAAATTAGAATTTGGTATGCTTTTACCTAACACTGTGTTTGAGTATCTGATTGAAAATCTCTACTTAACTTTGTATACTACTTACTCTTTATTATTGCTCCTGTCTTTTTATCTGTCTAAAATATCTTTAAAAATTTGACCTATAAGATGTCTGTGTTTTTTTTCTTCAAGTGAAATATAATTTAAAACACTTGTAATTTTCACAAAGTTTGCTCAAATAATTTGCATATTATAACAGTTTGAGAATATTGGCCAAATGATAGCCTACTTGTCTAGCATTTAAATCATCCTTAAATAGGTTCTTGAGTATAAAACTCCGTTCCAGGTTTTAATGAAAACTAATGAGACAAGACAGTGTTATTGGTAATGTTCTTAAAATAAAATTTAATCTCCTAAGAAAAAATGTCAATGTTTCTGTTACCTTTGAACTTGTATTTTCAAATTTGTGCAACTGGCTATATTTTGTACTAAGATGTTAATTTTTAGGGATATGTATCCATGAAGTGCCAGAAATATTTTTTATATCTTCACTGAAATATATTTTGTTCTTTCTTTCTGATAGAATTTTTCTTTAATTTTCATTTTTATTTCATGAAGAGTGTACTTTTCCTACTTATTTATATGCTGTTAGGTATACATGAAAACTATATATGTAAATCTTGGCAGAACTTTGTCACTATTAATGGAAAAAACTATGTAAATAGGTGAATTATAAATGAGTACATTTTGAAATGAGGTGCTCACTTTTTCCACCTATTTAAAATCTTGTAAGTTCTGAGAGTACATTTTTATGTCAACTACAAATATTTATCAATATTGCAGTATTTTTCACTGAAATGTTTGTTTGCCCATGAAATTACTTTAGGGCTTAAATTAGCATGTCCTCCTGGCATCTGTTTGTTTTACTTCTAGCTGTATGAGCATGGTAAGAGAGTTTGGAAACTGTTAAAGCATTGTTTTGCCTGAGCACAATACAAGGCAAATGCCCTTACATAGAAATTTGTGCTTATTTTTCCTTGTTTATTATGTAAAGCACTATTTCTGGGGAGCAGGTAAGAATGGAGGAGAAGAGGACAAAAAGAATTAAGATGAGTTGTGCGTGTGTACAGACTTCCCACAAAGAATGTAATCATTATGTACTACAAACATCTCCTAATAAAAATACATAATAAAAATCTCAAACATGTGCTACTAAAAATACGTAGTTAATAAAATCTCATTCAAAAAATCCCAAACTCATCACCAGGCATGGTGGCACATGCCTGTAATCCCCGCACTCGGGAGGCTGAGGCAGGAGGATCACTGTGACTTCGAGACCAGCCTGGGCTACATAGTG
>NW_022956030.1:0-264 GCF_012274545.1 Fukomys damarensis | reverse complement strand
CCAGTCACCATGCAGTGAGCCCGCCCTTGCTCTGGCCTGCATCCAGTGGACTTGTGAGGAACGTTCAGCCACGTGGGCACCTCTACAACATACCCCTCCCCCCGTGTTGTTGAGCCTCCTGATTGTGCCAGTTTCTGCATCCACTCTGCAGAGGCACAAGTGCTCATAAAGTTCATTTTACTGAACTTCAGAAGATAGAATGGAAATGAACAACTGCAATAAAGGCACATTAGACCTCCATAGTAGGAAAATGAGAGTGTCTAA
>NW_022956029.1:0-211 GCF_012274545.1 Fukomys damarensis | reverse complement strand
AGACCTATTATATAAAGGTACAGAATCCCAATGATGAATGTAACTGTATTGTATACCTAGATTCTACCAATAAATTCAATTTAAAAAAAAAAAAGAGGGAGGCAGGGCGCAAGGTGATACCTACACTTTCCTTGACTCCATTTCCACTGTTTTGCTACCTTCTTAGATCTCACTCGCAGGGCTGGGGATTTTGCTCAGTGGTTCTGCCACC
>NW_022956028.1:0-239 GCF_012274545.1 Fukomys damarensis | reverse complement strand
CCTCTGTTTCTGCGCTAGCCTCCTCTCTGAGCTGCTTGGCTTTGGGAGTGCCATCTGGCCAGAGTAATAAAGGTCTATTTGCCAACTTGTCTGGTGTGTTCCTTCCTGGGTGACTCTAGCTGTCCGACAAGCTCCTGGAGCCTCGCTGAGCTTCTGAGCGCAGCATCGTGGAAGCCTCCTGGCTGTTCACGCTCCAGGAGTAAAAGTGAGACTTAAGTCTTATAGTGTTATTGTAGTGA
>NW_022956027.1:0-220 GCF_012274545.1 Fukomys damarensis | reverse complement strand
AACAAAAAGGACTACAGTTGTACTCCCCATAAGAAGTGGACTTCACTGGTACACTCACAGCGTCGCAGCACCTTTCTCTGTGGAGTACTTCACATTCATGAAACAGACCGCTTTGCCTTTAAACGGCTAAGCGGCGAGAGAAGCTGTTTCCGGGGAGAACTGCACTTTAAACAGAAGAAGCCCTCGGCAAAGTGCGTTTGTGTTCTAACGTCAAACTGAA
>NW_022956026.1:0-228 GCF_012274545.1 Fukomys damarensis | reverse complement strand
TGCCTGGCAGAGATTAAAACACTGTTGTGAGGCACTAAGAGCAGAGAAGCCCTTCAGGCCTAATAGAGTGCGTAGCAGCTCTGAGTGCACACAAGCGTCCAGAATTCTGTATACTTCGGAATAGGTTCAGTTTGACGTTAGAACACTAACGCACTTTGCAGCGGTCTTCTGCGGTTTAAAGTGCAGTATTCCCCGGGAAACAGCTTCTCTCGCTGCTTAGCCATTTAA
>NW_022956025.1:0-338 GCF_012274545.1 Fukomys damarensis | reverse complement strand
TTTCTCAGCAGCCTAGCAGGAGTTCAAACAAACACAAGGACCATTTGGACCAAACTATTATAGAGAAAATGGGGAAAAGGGAGAGCTATGACTCAGCAGCCAGCTGCTACCTTTGGTGACACTAGGTTTAGGTCTGAGTAGCAATAAGGAGACTCAGGAAGAAATATCAAAGCCCAGCGTTTAGGGTCATGGAGCCCAGGGCTGGGTAAGTGGACAGTTGCTAAGCCTTATATCCGTTGTGTATTGTTCTATGACAGGGGTTTAAAACAACAAAGATGTGTTATTTCTTAGAATTTGCAGGCTGGCTGGGCTCATGTGGGCAGTTCTTTGGCTCCATG
>NW_022956024.1:0-687 GCF_012274545.1 Fukomys damarensis | reverse complement strand
GAAATATTTATGCAAAAATAATATGACAGACGGATCTAAGTTAGGTTGCGTACTGAATGAAAATTTATAGTTATGGTTAATTTAAAGCTCTTTCCTCATGGAAATTTGATAAAGGTGTAATTTAGCTATGGCTCTAGGCAACACTGTGTATAGTAATATAACTCCTGACTGGTAAAAGTCATTTGGATTAGAAGAACAATAAATGCACAAAAATAAATGCGTTTGAGCTTCTTATTCTGGAAATTGGACTTCTTTTTCTTTTGGGAAACCTGAAATCTATGCCTTTGGAATTGTTAAAAGAGATAGTGACATCACTGGTTTACTAGGATTTAAACAGGCAGATTTCTGCATATCTGAATATGAGATTATCTCCTCATACATGAACTATATATTAAATGATTTAAACTCACAATGAAAAAAAATGAGTAATACTGTCCTGCTGATGAGGTCTTTTCTGTTCTATGTCCTTCTAATTAAGTTACTGCCAAGTGTTACCTATGTATATTGAACAGTTGGACTTACAAGAAACCCCTAGGGTAGGCATTGTGATATAGAAAAATAATTCTAGAACCTTCTTTAACATCATTTGGGGAACATAACTTTACCCTGGGTCATCTATAATAGTTTTAGTGATTCTCTTTTCCTCTCAATAACCATGTATATCCTAACTCAGACATTTACCCCCCC
>NW_022956023.1:0-371 GCF_012274545.1 Fukomys damarensis | reverse complement strand
AACAATGCAGTTTCATATATAAGATTGTGAAATAGAAGTTTATTAGGTACAAAATATGTAAATTTTAATAAAATTTGACTCAGGACATTAAAATGCATTAATATTGACTCAATATAAAAGGAATCATGACAGTGTAAGATAAGACATTAAAATAAGTAGAAATAAATGTGTGATGTATTAGAAGTTTCTGTACTGCATTCATAATTTTAAAATTAGTTAAAGGTGATGATTTTTAAAAAATTTTATTGAGTTTACGGGTACATTTTAGTTATACAGTACAGTTACATTCATTATTGGGGTTTTGTACCTTCACATGACAGTTGGTCTTGGTTCTCATTTTATCCTCTTGTCCCTGCCCTCCCTTTACCCCC
>NW_022956022.1:0-244 GCF_012274545.1 Fukomys damarensis | reverse complement strand
CAGAAGGACAAATGCCTAAAACAACAAATTATGAACTGGAGAATAACAGCTCCTGCACGTCAGAGTCCTTGAAGTACATTTCCAAGGGTGCCAGTCTGAGGGCTGCTCCTGGCATTTCCCACGAGCAGTAAGAACTCTGGAGAGAGCAGGCCGTGACTGCAGGAGGCTCACAGAAGAGAAGGAACCCTAACATCCTCCCCGATAGGCTGGAGGACCAGGCCTCATAAACATCAGAAGTCAGGGT
>NW_022956021.1:0-232 GCF_012274545.1 Fukomys damarensis | reverse complement strand
ATAATATTTCTCAGGCCCTTAGAAATATTAGTGTATATTTTGGCTATTAAAGAGAGATACAAAATACATAGCATTTCTAGAACTAATTTTTAAAATGTATTTTTTTCTTTTTATCTCATAGAGTCGGTGGTGCTGAGTTATACTTTGGAAAGCACTGACCTAATCTAATGTCCAGTAGTATTTCAGATAAGGAGATTGTGTAATTTTCACAATCACCTTATTCAGCTTTCTT
>NW_022956020.1:0-207 GCF_012274545.1 Fukomys damarensis | reverse complement strand
AATCAGGGTGAGAGACTCTGGTGAGCACTGAAGGTATGGAGGAACACGCACCCCCAAATGAAGAGAGCTCACTCAGCTCTTATCTGGGGCCCGGGGAGACCCAGGCACTGCCCGGAGTCTAGATGCGGGCAGATGGACTCTCTCCCCATTCAGACAGGGCCCCAGTGTCACCGTGTCTCTGTTGTCACCTGGGTTCAGACCCAGGGA
>NW_022956019.1:0-271 GCF_012274545.1 Fukomys damarensis | reverse complement strand
TCCTTGGCCACCACCTGGCCTGAGGCCCCACATGTCACATGCTGTGACCACATACCCGCCCCCCAGCCATCACCTCCTGGGCCTGCCCACCTCCCTCTCAGCCTTCTGTCCAGACCTATTCATCCCGGACTTGGAGTCCTCTCAGTTCTGATGGTGCCACGTCCCTCTTAGTCTCAGCTGCAGACGAGGTTTTCAGGTTGCAGCCAGACCTAGCCTAGCCTCCTGAGCAGACCACCTTCCTATTATTTTGGGGGCCATGACAGGTGTCCTG
>NW_022956018.1:0-604 GCF_012274545.1 Fukomys damarensis | reverse complement strand
GCGCCTTTCTCTGTGGAGTTCTTCACATTCAGGAAACTAACTGCTTTGATTTAAATGCCCTCAAGGGTGAAAGAAGCAGTTTCCCAGGCAAAATTTGAGTTTAAACCACAGAAGCACTCTGCAAAGTGCATTTGTGTTCTAACTTCAAACTGAATCTATCATCAGATATATAGAATTGTGGAGGCTTGTGTGCACTCAGAGTTGCTAGGCAGTCTCTTAGGCCTGAAGGGCTTTTCTGGTACAAGCGCCTCACAACATTGTTTCAATCTCTGGAGGGCAGAGACCTAGAAAGAAAAAGAAATATAATTATACTCCATGTAAGATGTGAACTTCACTGGTAAACTCAGACAGTTGCAACACCTTTCTCTGTGGAGTTCTTTACATTCAGGAAAATAAGCGCTATGGTTTGAAAAGCCTCAGTGGTGAAAGAGACAGTTTCCAAGGGAAAAATGCAGTTTATACTGAAAAAGCGCTCTGCAAACTGCATTTGTGTTCTAACATCAAACTGAACCTATCACCAAGATTACAGAGTTGAGGAGGCTTGTGTGCACTCAGAGCTGCTAGGCACACTCCAAGGCCTGAAGGGATTTTCTGGTACAAGTGC
>NW_022956017.1:0-257 GCF_012274545.1 Fukomys damarensis | reverse complement strand
CTGGGGATGTAGCTCAGTGGTTCCATTGCCTGCCTCACAAGTGCAAAGTCCGAGTTTGATCCCTAGTACCGAATGAATGGATAAATGGATGAGTGAACAAATAAATAAATAAATAAAAGCATGATGCAGCTCTGCTGTTTCCATGCACCGGTGTCCACAGCAGCACACCACCCCAGTGAGCGGGCGACATCTCCGGACGCGGAATGGCTCTGGGGAAGCTCAGCCACTAACAGTGCAAGCACAGATTTCTCCCTCTC
>NW_022956016.1:0-298 GCF_012274545.1 Fukomys damarensis | reverse complement strand
AGGTCACTTCTCAATTTTCAGTTTGAGTCTTAACTTCATGACTGATCAATGGCTAAGCAGAATTTCCAAATTCTTTAACAATTATTTCAGAACTTTTAAATGATGAATGAACGACTACAATTTCTCTTTTCGAGGGGATACTTTTTCTTGGGCTTCTTCAATAAAGTCTCATTCACAGTTATAGGTAATGTAGCCAGAGATTTCTATCAACTTTTGTGCAATGCCTCTAATATTCAGAATGTAATTTTTCCTAGGATCACTTGTGGTGTTTCCATCTTACAAGTACTTGTGATAGCTC
>NW_022956015.1:0-205 GCF_012274545.1 Fukomys damarensis | reverse complement strand
GTTTTGGTCAACAGTAGCAGTCCCTTAAGATCATATCTCCCATTGGCATCATAGCCATCTTAGTTTGTGTAAGGGCACACTATGAAGTGCAGACCCTGTTTTCATAACATGTCCCTGTTATTACCCATATATGACTGTATTAGTTCATGTAATCTTCCCGATAACCTGTTACATAGGTACAGATGATATAACCAAGAATGGAGGA
>NW_022956014.1:0-211 GCF_012274545.1 Fukomys damarensis | reverse complement strand
GATTATCCAAGGATATTTAAAAATCAGTGGCTTCTGCATGATATTTAGACATACATCTGGGTTTTTGTCTTCAAGTAAATACATTCTCAAGGAATACAAAGAAAATTGGGCACTTGCTTACATAAGCATAATTAGGAAGATTAATTATGCTCAGGAAATGTACGCAAGGGAATATGTAGTTTTGCATTACTGTTTCTGTAGATTAAAAAAA
>NW_022956013.1:0-2579 GCF_012274545.1 Fukomys damarensis | reverse complement strand
TTTTTTCCCTTTTTTTTTTTTTTTTTTTTTTTGTATCAGGCATCAAACTCAGGACCTTACACTGGAGAGGCAGGAGAGGTGCCACTGAGCTAAATCCCCAGCCCTTTTGTCACTAATCTTTATAAAGATGTCTCCACCTGGTTCAATGCTGGGCCGAAAGTAGCATTTAATAAATATTTGCAGAATTGTATATATTCCTGTCTCCTCTAAGGATCTTGCTTACTCTAACAAAGGCAAATTTCTGGTTTTGCCTTTGAGCTTTCCTCTGTCAAATCATTGTATATACCTCCCTCATTAAAAGATCTTCCCTTTATTTTTTATTTTTCTTTCTTTCTTTTTTTTTGAACAGGGTCTTGCTTTGTAGAGTTTTGGGCTCACCTACGTGCCCAGGCTGGCCTTTCTGGAATTACAGGAGTGTACCACCATGCCAAGCTGATTTTCCCTTTCTTTCTTTCTTTCTTTTTGGTACCAGGGATAGAACTGGGGCCCTTGCATTTGCAAGGCAGGTGGTGGAACCACTGAGCCAAAGCCCTGGCCCATGATCTTCCCTTTCTTAATGAAGGTAATCATTATGTACTGAAAGCATGTACTAATAAAAATAAAAATTAAAAAGTTTCCTTTTTTTTTTTTTGTACTGGCACTTATGAGGCAGGTGGCAGAACCACTGAGCTAAATCCCTAGCCCCTCATTTTTCTTTTCTTGCCTCAGTGGTACATGTCAGTAACCCTAGCTACTGGGGAAGATGAGATAGGATCATAAGTTCAAGGCCATCCCAGGCAACATAGAGAGTTCAAGGCCAGTCTGAGTTACACAGTGAGACTCTTTAAAAAAAATGGGGATATAACTTAGTGGTAGAGCACCCCTGGCTTTGATTCTCAGCATGCAAAAGGAAAAACAAGCAAACAAAATGCTCTGAGCTCCTGTGCTATCATTCTTTTTTTATTTCTGGTCTTCCTTGCGCTCGCCCTACTAGATTCTTTTCCTACTTCTGGTCTGAATGGATAGCCCCTGCATTAGGGCAAATTCTTTAATGAAAAGATTTAAAACAGGTCACTGCAGTCATTGTTTTATGTGTTTTTGTTTCTCATTAGACTGTATACTTCTAAAAGTATGACTATCTGCAGATTCAGATAAGTGGCTGGTACTTAAGACATGTTTGTTAAATAAGTAAACTAATCACACAGGTACTCCCAAAGAATCTTTTGTGGTGGTATACTGGTTCTTATTTCTTTAGTTATCCCATTTGTACAGTGATTCAGTGCCATTACAAGAACAGATAGGATTGAAATCCTCCCTGAAATTTGGGAGAATACACCATTGTAACTAATACCCTTGTAATGTAAGTGACTGTATACCATGTAGGTGAGAGGAGAAATCATTTAAAAATGTTCTCTTTACTTCATTTTTGTCTGCTCTTTTACTGGAAGGAATGAGGAGAAGGTACGAGGATAGAAAGGTCCTCTGAGAACAGCTGTCATCTGTTGGTTGCCTGGGGATGTAGTGGGATTTGAGAGCCTGACTTTCACCCTTGTTCTCATTTTGGGCCACGGTATCTCTGGGAAATTGACCAAGTTTCCTTTCCTAGCCCATTGAACTGGCTTATTGTGTTGAAGAGTATCTGTAGTGGCAGGACAAGGACCAATATCTTCATCTGTGATCACTTCTGTTTTGAGGCAGCTATACCAGACTCCAGAGAACTGGCAAACATGTGAACTTTCCAGACACAGTGAGAAGTATGCCCTCACAGGGGTCTATAGTTAACTCTTTAATGCGTTACATCCCTGGGTACTGGCAGTGGCTTGGTTAACAGCGATTTGCTCTTCTAGATTTTACAACATTGGTGGTAGGATTTTTGGTGACTTGTTAATTTTTGTGTTCAAATTTGCCTTTCCTGAAAAGAAATTAGCACATTCAGTTCTGTATCCACAAATTCTACATCCTTGGATTCAACCAGCTTTAGATCAAGAATATTTGGAAAGGGGGCATGGGAAGCACTGACTTGTGGCTTTGACCACCCTGCCTGAACCCAGGAAGAGGAAAGCAGAATTAGATCATGTGATGTTGGTGTAGGAGGAAGTAGGGAGGTGACTTTAGGATGCTGGTTCCATTGCAAGTATAATTATACAAAGCAAAGAATCCAGCAAAGACTGCCAGAGAAGGAATGAAAAATAAGATTTTATATGAAAGCACCCACCTTGATCCTGAAAGAAACCAAAGCAACAGCGGCAATTGAGCAACTTGAACATAGAAAACCAAAACAGAACTTCTTGATCTCAGTGTGAGTCGCATTGAGATCAACTACATAGAGCATTTTACATAAAATTAAAAAGGTCTTAATCATGTAAAGTATATGTAAATAAAATGGATTGTTTGGAAAAAAGAAATTGTAGTGTACGTATATACATATTTTTTTCTTGTCATTATTCTCCAAACAATAGCTTACCATGCAGTGATATTAAGATGATTTAAAGTATATGATGGCACAGTCCTGTAATCCCAGCACTCAGGAGGCTGAAGCAGGAGGATCGCTATGAGTTCGAGACCAGCCTGGACTACATAGTGAGTTCCAGGTCAGTCTC
>NW_022956012.1:0-583 GCF_012274545.1 Fukomys damarensis | reverse complement strand
GTATATAATGATTACATAATGGAGGGTGTAGGCACAAGCACATAACACATCTTCTTTTCCCATGCCCTGCTCCACCCGTCCCATCTCCCTTCCTCCATCTCTTGGTATTGTTCCCAAAGTGACCATAGACAATCTGTGGAGAAAGGAATACACCAGCCTCCATGGGGTGAAGATAAAGGAATGATTCCACTGGAATGATAACCCACGAAGCACTTAAGAGTACAAAGCAGCTTGTGTTCACTAGAAGCAACAGTGGGTTACTGAATCACTGTTCAAGGAGGCACGTGTAATCATACCTATGTTTACAAAGAAATTAAGACTCTGAAAATCTGCCCAAAGTTTCATGCGTCAAAGCACCGGGCCCTCTATTTCCAAATCCAACATTCCCGGCACACAGGGAACTGACAGCAGCCAACGTTGCATTTTAAGACACTGGAGAAAGGGGCCGTGAAACCCATGAGATTAAAGCCTTCCTGGTGCAGGTTTGGTCCCGAGGCCTGAAATGGGATTCTCAGGTACCGAGAGAAGAAGTGCAACAAACCATCGAGACTTCAGGGCCAGGCTGCGGAGGTTGGGCGGGGGG
>NW_022956011.1:0-403 GCF_012274545.1 Fukomys damarensis | reverse complement strand
CCATGGATTAATTTTTGCCTTTATAGGAGTTTTCTGCATAAATAGTGCTGCCTTGAATTGCACTGTTGTCTTGCCATCCAAGACATAACAGCATCATGGATTATTCAGATTCTACTGTTATCAGTGTTTTAGATGGTTGTTTTATTCCCACACACCAACTGCTGGCTCTTCAGGCAAGACATTTTTCACTAATAGGTAGACTCAGATTTTACTATGGAAAGCCAATTTATGAATTTGTAGCTCACTCGGGGTTGGCTCCATCATGTGGGTGCAAATGAACCGGATGTATTGCAAATACTAATGAAAAAAGAGGAAAAAATGTAAAAGTTTTATTCAAAATCCAGATTTGTCAAAATCTGTCCTTTTCCTTCTAGCCATATATTAGAGACTGATACCATGGAAA
>NW_022956010.1:0-222 GCF_012274545.1 Fukomys damarensis | reverse complement strand
TATCTCTTTTATATGTTATCTCCATTTTATGAATGTTTGAATCTTGTAGCCCAGGCTGGCCTCAAACTAGCAGTAATCTTTTTTCCTCCGCCTCCCAAGTGCTGGGATTACAGGTGTGCAACACCACACCTGTCCTTGGAAGTTTGAATCTTAGAGGGATTTTTTTTTTTGTAATGATCATAGACGTCTGTTAGTTATAGATATCCCTCCTTTAGGACCCCT
>NW_022956009.1:0-202 GCF_012274545.1 Fukomys damarensis | reverse complement strand
TGAGTATATCCTTTTCATGCTCCCAGGGAAGAAGAAAGGGACAGGGGCTGATGCGACTCTTTTGTGTTTTCCTCCTCCGTGCTGTAGGTGCACACACCCCTTCCAGGTGATTTCAGAGAAAAACATAGTAGAAGCTAAACCTCGGGCTCCAATCAACAGTGAACAGCTGAGAAAGCACCATCGCCATGGAACGGGGTCGTGA
>NW_022956008.1:0-703 GCF_012274545.1 Fukomys damarensis | reverse complement strand
TATTCGACTACAATTCCTTTTTCTCTCTGTCCATTCCACTAAACAGTAGCTAAAAGAAGTTGAAAGGCAATGAATCTTTAAATTTGGGAGGTCTGATTTTTGCTAAGTTCTTTATATATTCTAGATAGTAAACCTTTGTCTGAAGAACAGATAGTAAAACTTCTTTTCCACATTGTGGGTTGTCTCTCCATACTGTTGACTTCTCTTGTTTTGTAGAAGCTTTTTAATAAGATGAGATTCCAGTTGTTAACTCTTTGTGATACATCACATGTGACTAAGGTTAATGGTCATCTGACATGAATAGATGTTTCTCAGACAAAGAAATAGAAATAGCAAATAAACACATGAAAAAATGGTTAACATCACCAATCTTTTGAGAGGTGCAAATGAAAACAATGCTCACATTCCACTTCACTCCAGAAAGAATGGCAGCTATCAAGAAATCAACCAATAACACATGCTGGCAGGGTTGTGGGGAGATAGGAACCCTTCTCCATTGCTGGTGGGAATGCAGACTGGTGCAACCACTGTGGAAATCAGTATGGAGATAACTCAAAAAAATAGGATTAAAGGTCCTATTTGACCCAGCTATTCTCCTGCTGGTATCTTTCCAAAAGAATGAAAAGAAACATACCAGAGTGATATATGAGTACCTATGTTTATAGTGGCAGTTTGTAGTAGCTAAAACTTGGAAACGACCTAA
>NW_022956007.1:0-2053 GCF_012274545.1 Fukomys damarensis | reverse complement strand
TCTTCAATCCATTTCAATTTTAGTTTAGTGCATGGTGAGAGATATAGGTCTAGTTTTAATCTTCAGCAAGTTAAAACCCAGTTTTCCCAGTACCATTTTTTAAAAAGAGAGATGTGTTTATTCCATGATCAGTACAGACCAAATGAATATTCACCATATGAAAGTCAAACCAGTCAGTGACTCCAGAGTTTGGCCAACACTGAGGCACCAGCACTGTGGTGTAGAGTAGGTTCTCATGGCATACGTAATCTCACCAAGGGCTCCAGTTAGAAAATAAATTTTAAAAAAGTGTGTGAAGGAGCAGCCAGCTGGTTGGGACTGGGCACTGGGTGGGATAGCCTCTGCCTCAGTGTGTGGCACCTCCAGTCAGTACTGGGGCCTACCTGTCCCCAGGCCCTTCCTTTTGGTAAAAAACTAAAAGATCTGACATTAAAAAAACAAAGGAAAGCCGACAAATGGGCATCGAAGGAAAAGGAAAAGAAATTGTAGCTTTCTGGATTTATAATTAAAAAGACTAATAAAGTTTGAAATTAGAGTAAAACAGGTGGAGATTTTTTTGTTTAAATTTTTTGTGTGTGGATTTTTTTGGAAAAATAATTATTTTACACCAGTTTGGTGGAGTCATCCCCAAACTTCAAAAAAAAATATGCCAACTATGTTGGCTATGTAGTACAGCCACGGCCACACTACCCGAGGCTTGGTGGCAGCCGCTGCTCAAAGAGGATACCATTTTGGATATAAGCAGTGCCATTGTGTCTGGAGGAGAAGAGAGAATTAAAAATCACATAGAATTGAAAAAATATATATAAACAGGCAGGAAGGGACTGACTCTGGTTGGTGGCCTCACCCTGGGCAAGGCCCACACATGTGGGATGGCCACCTTGATTCGAGTTGCCATAGATACACGCAGAACTCCACAGCACTATTCCCTTTTGCACAAGGGAACGTTTATAGAGAGTGGCTCTCGATTAAAGGCTTGTGGGGAGGAGAGGAGGGGCCCGCTCAAGGCAAAGTCAGTGCCAGAAACAGGGCATGCGGTACCCTCACCCACTCTGGCCCACGTGGGCCTGCGCTGGCCTCCTGGGAGAGGTGGCGATGGCTGGGGTGTGGAGGACTCCCAGTGGGCAGGACGTCACTAACGTCACTTTCTCAGGGACAGAAAACCAGTCACGGTGGCGGCAGCAGCAATGTCCTGTGTATACCGTGTAGACATTTGCCAGAGAAAGGGGCCTTTTCCCCACACGTGGGGATGCAGGCCTTGGGTCCAGCTGGCACTTGCTGGAGTTAAGGTGTGCTCTGAGCCAATGTCCTGTGAGGAGGTGCCTGGTGGTGGGTGGGTCCAGCTGGCTGTAAGGCAGATGGCCCTGTGATTCTCAGCTGCCTGTCAGGCCTGCTCTTGGCATAGCACGCAGGAGGGCCAGGCCCAGAGACACCGCTGGCCTCTGCTACCACCTCCACTGGTGCCCCTAACACTATGGAGTGTCAATGTTATGCCAGAAAATCAAAGTCAGAAGTCACCTAGGTGCTCTCAGAAGAGATTTTCTTCAAACAATAACAAAAGATCACTCTGGAAATTCATGTCATTTGTAGCTGTCATGGCCTCCCAGAGCCTTCACTCCTGCTCCCCCTCCAGCCAACTCCTTCTGCTGGTCTAGCATGGACTGGGGCTGGGAGCTCTGGGCTTGTGGGGCAGCAGCTGCGGCCACAGAGGCCACCTGACACTTCCAGCACCATTTGTTAAAGAAGCTATCTTTCCTCCTGTGAGGGTGTTTGGCTCCTTTGTCAAAAATGAGGTGTCTGAGTGTGTCTGGACTTGTTTCTGCATCTTCTAATTTGTTCCACTGGTCCTCAGGCCTGTTTCTTTGACAATACTGTGTTGTTTTTATCACAGTAGCTTTGGGGTATAGTTTCAAGTGGGGATTGTAATATCCCCTACCTTGTCTTTATTGCCTACAATGGCTTTTGTTATTCTAGGTCTATTCTTGTTCCGAATAAATTTTTGGATTGTTTTCTCAAGGTCTGTGAAGTATGCTGCTGGGATTTCAATTGGGAT
>NW_022956006.1:0-550 GCF_012274545.1 Fukomys damarensis | reverse complement strand
TTATTTTTTCTTGTCCCTTATTACTTTCCCCCTACCCTTCCCACTTCCCCTACATCTTTGGCCATTTTCTTCCTATTTCACATTGGCAGTTATATAATTAGGACCTTATTTACACTTTTGATATTTACACATGTGTGTCTTATTTATTTCACTTAAGAGTATGGCCTCAAGTGCATCCATTTTCCTATGAATAACTCCAGTTTGTCATTCTCTATGGCTGAGTAGTATTCCATTTTATAGAAAAACCACATCTTCTTTATCCAGTCTCCAACTGATGGGCAATTGAGCCATTTCCAAAGTTTTATCTATTACAAACTATGCCGCTATAAAGATGGGTGTGCATATAACACTGTGGTATGATTGAAATTTTTTTGCACATGTGTGTTATATATTTTTACATTCTTCTGAATAATCTGTACATGTGTGTCACACATTTTAATTCCTTTTTAAATCCCTTTCCATTTCTCTCTCTCCACTCTTCCTCTATCTACTTATCTACTTACCCTTTGTCAAATATGTATCTCCCTAACCCCCATTATATATTGTTTTG
>NW_022956005.1:0-251 GCF_012274545.1 Fukomys damarensis | reverse complement strand
CAAATTGAAAGGATAACATAAGAAGCACAGTCTCATGCCCTGAATGGAAAGAGCAGGTGAATCATGCTGTTGCACAAATCTCAGCATTAATCTGGGCAGTACTATTACAAGGAAACAAGTTATGTTTTGTAGGTAATCTAATGTTATAGAGGTACAATCTGATCTTATCAACATGAAGTATTTCTAAAAGAACCAATCTTATCCAGGTGTTTCAAAGGTCCAAGTTAGTGCATAAAGCCTAAAAATTTAGA
>NW_022956004.1:0-210 GCF_012274545.1 Fukomys damarensis | reverse complement strand
CATGATGGCAACAAATTTTTAATCCTTCTGCTTCAGCCTCCCAAAGGACTGAGATTACAGGAAGGCATCACCAGACTTAAATTCTCCTCTTTTTTTTTATAACTGCAGACTCAGGTGGGGTTCTGTATCAAGACCTACTTTTTATCAAAATTATTAAAATGTCATTTCAATGTGGCTAACTTTATAGCTAAATTTTACCATCAACCTGTA
>NW_022956003.1:0-511 GCF_012274545.1 Fukomys damarensis | reverse complement strand
CATTCCCTCTCTTGGTTTCTTCCCCCATGTCTATCACAAGTCACACATAAGCTAAACGTTCATGTGGCAGAGGAAGCATCCATTGCCAGCAGGAGATGCCATGGAGACCCCCCACAAAGCACCCAGAACATGACCCAGCTTACCCCCTGCATTGGACACACCCATGAGAGTGGCCATATCCCCTGGGATAGCTGGGGACACAAGAACCTATGACCACTGTGAGAGAGGGGCTACCCCCAAGGGGCCCAGAAGAGTCCAGGACAATGGTGAAGGCCAGGGTGAGGGTGGCACCAAGGTTCCCTAACCTGGGGTACAGCAATAACAGGAAGATCGGTCCCCACCATTCTGAGGGACACAAGGAGGGGAGCTCTGGCACCTCACTGTAAGGTCACTGAGAAAGGTTGAAAGTGGAATCTTGCCCTATCTTGTCACCTACTTGGTGCCCAAGGAAGAAGAAAATGCTTTGTATAACAACATGGCTTTGACCAGCAAGTCCAGGGTCACCAAGGGA
>NW_022956002.1:0-215 GCF_012274545.1 Fukomys damarensis | reverse complement strand
GCAATTTATGACAATCCTCCTGCCTCAGCCTCCGAAGAGCTAGGATTACAGGTGTGCACCACCATGACCAGCTAGCATTATGAATTATTATAAATTCTGTATTATTTTAAGAAGGGAAGAAATCTTAACCAAAAAATTGAGAGAAAGAAATGAAATAGTGTGCTTTAAGATACTATAAGCAATCTTTTTTGAGGGGGATAGGGTCTTGGTATGTA
>NW_022956001.1:0-278 GCF_012274545.1 Fukomys damarensis | reverse complement strand
CCTTTTCTGAAAGGGAGTATGTGCAGCTGATGTTGATTACTTTAGTGTTTGGTGGTGAAGCCATGTGGTCTCGGGGACCTTGCTTTTCAGGTTCTTCGTGATGACTTCGATGTCCTTAGCAGCTGTGGGCCGCTCGAGTTACCCGCCCTGTGTGGGAGACGGTGGAGTCGGTGCCCGCTGAGGATAATGTCTGTCTTATTGAAGCTGTCACCCGTAGGGGTGGAGAGTGGTTCGTCCTTATCCCTCTTCCCTTGGATGCCCACAGGGTCTGCAACCTC
>NW_022956000.1:0-321 GCF_012274545.1 Fukomys damarensis | reverse complement strand
AGCAGTGGATAACCATGCAGTTAGCTCAAAGTAATCCCATGTTACATCCAGCACACCATTTGGGTGCTATTGGTCCTGCAGTGTGAATGACCTCACCCTAGCCTGATGCGAGCATCTGAAAAGTAATGGTAAAAGATTCAGTCAGTCTGCCATCACCTCAGACTACAACCTGTGGAGATGAGCAGGGCATAGCCATACAGTCAGCCTGCCTTGCCACAGATAGGTACCAGCAGACAAATATACAATGGATTGCCACGCAGTGAGACTGCATTCCCACTATTTTGCCTCCCAAAGACCAGTGAGGACCTGGTAACAGCACAG
>NW_022955999.1:0-311 GCF_012274545.1 Fukomys damarensis | reverse complement strand
GAGTGGCATTACCTTTTGCTATGGCTCATATGCAGATGTCCCTCCAAAGGGACTCCCGCACTCGTAGATCCTAGGCGGGGCTTTTGCGGGGTGCCGGGATCATGGGTGTGTCCCACCAGATCGTGCGTGCGTGGCACTGGATTAGTCCACCGATGGGTTTATATAGCTAGCTGGGTGTGAGGTTGGGAGGTAGAGCCTGGTGGGAAGAGGTGGGTCACTGTAGGGGTGGCCTGGAAAGAAGAAGATATACATATAGATAGATAGACAGATAGATAGACAGACAGACAGATAGATACACATGTATATATATA
>NW_022955998.1:0-241 GCF_012274545.1 Fukomys damarensis | reverse complement strand
AGCAGGGCAGGATGAAGTCTGAGCTCCAGAGCTGCCCAGTGATGGTTTCTGGGGACTGCAGGCTTCCTGGTGCTGGGCCAGTCTGGTCAGGGACACTGGAGCCCCGTCCGTGGGCCTGGCTGATGGTGCTGCCTGGCCTGGGTGCCGCTCCGTTAAGCTGTAAAGGGGCCCTCAGCATCAGGGCCTCATCTCCCTCCACACTTCTGTCTGTTCCTCTCATTCCTAGGCTTTCACCTTGATG
>NW_022955997.1:0-490 GCF_012274545.1 Fukomys damarensis | reverse complement strand
TTTAGCATTATGGTCTCACAGTCCATCCATTTTCACACAAATGACTCAAGTTTGTTCTTCTTTCAAGCTAAGTAGTAAAGTTTTATTTCTTGGTATCCACAGATGAAGAGCCCAAAGTACAGTTTCTTGCTTTAGCATTTTCCCATTGATGGTAAACTCTCATAAAAAGCCAAGTTAGAGAAGCACAGCAGATCAGAGATGGTATCTAAGCAACCTTGTGATCATATCTCCCAGACAAGTTCCAAGTGAAAGTATGTTTGGAGCTCCAACTGCACCATAATGACCATCTGATTGTTAAGTGCAGGACTGGATGTTCATAACTTTTGAAGCAACTACTGAGATCTATTAAGGGCAACTGTGTCTTTAGGGCCCAAAAACTATATCCACCATGTTCAATGCCATTGTCTTTAAAATTGACATAATTAAGTATTATCGATGGCTTGATATGAGTATGACATATATGAATCTCTTCATTGAAAATGATTTTTTT
>NW_022955996.1:0-226 GCF_012274545.1 Fukomys damarensis | reverse complement strand
TCTTTATAGGATTGCATCTTTGATGAACATTTGTTCTGGCATCCAGTGCTAGTCTGAAGGTCAGTTATGCCTCTTGTGTTATTTTCAGCCACATGAGCTGCTGCTGGAAATTTAATCATGTTTTATACTATGACAAAGTCTTTGGGTACTTTAAAGCAACTGTTCAAAATCATGAAAACTAAAGGGGAAACTTGGAGCATTTTGAAATTTATCCAGGTTCTTTCCG
>NW_022955995.1:0-824 GCF_012274545.1 Fukomys damarensis | reverse complement strand
GAAAACAGACTTTGACCATTTAACTTATTCATCCCAGCTACCCTTCAATGTCAGCACTGGCAACTGCTAAAGGGAGAACAATGGCTTTGCTGATTTTCTTACTTTAACCATTGCTCTAGACTTTAAAACTTCAAGATATTGTCCCCAAGATGTCAAACTAAACAAATTACTGATCTTCATGAATGCCTTTGGGTTTTTGCTACGTCAGTGGCCCATGTTCAGCATTTTGATAACTGTCTACTCATAAAATCTTCCCTATTTCTGTTTTGATATTTAGATTTTTAATCCACTTGGATTTTAGTTTAGTGCATGGTGAAAGATAGGGGTCTAGTTTTAATTTTTGGCAAGTTGAAATCCAGTTTTTCCAACAGCATTTATTAAAGAGGCTATCTTTCCTCCAGTGAGGATGGTTGACTGCTTTGTTGAAGATGAGGCAGCTGCATATATCTGGTATTGTTTCTGCATCTTCTAATCTATTCCATTAATCATCAGGTCTATTTCTTTGCCAATACCATGCTGTTTTTATCACAGTGACTTTGTAGTATAGTTTCAAGATGGGAATTGTGATACCTCCTGCCATGTCGCTGTTGCCTAGAATTGCTTTTGCTATTCTAGGTCTCTTCTTGTTCCAAATGAATTTTTATTTTTGGATTGTTTTCTTTCTGTGAGATATTCTGTTGAGATTTCCATCAGGATTGCATTGAATCTGTATAGAAGTTTTGGAAGTATGGCCAGTTTCACTATATTGATTCTCCCTACCCAGGAATGTTTTTCCATTTCCTTATATCCTCTTCAATCTCTTTTTTTAGAGTGTTTTAGTTCTC
>NW_022955994.1:0-202 GCF_012274545.1 Fukomys damarensis | reverse complement strand
ACGGATGGGATGGTGACTCCATGGGGATTTGCCTGGAGAGCAGCAGGCGATGCTTGCACTGAGAGGAACACTTTTCTCATCAAACCGATGCACTTGAAATGGAAACTGTTTCATTTTTCTCACTCCCAACACCTGAACCTCCGTTCTCGTGACTAAAGTGTACATTAGCAATTTACTGTTTCAGAACTGAATCCACATTTCC
>NW_022955993.1:0-238 GCF_012274545.1 Fukomys damarensis | reverse complement strand
TTGAGACAAGGGCTCATTAAATCGCTAAGCTGTCTTGGCTGGATTGAAGTTGGACTTACCCTGCCTCAGCCTCCCAGAGTGCTGAAATTACAAGTGTGTGCCACCTTGACTGGCCCAAAATTATGATATCTATGAGTATTGCATTTCTTTCTTGGGTCTGAGATTTAGCTCAGAGTTTCTGCCACTTTCCTCACAAGCACAAGGTCCCGAGTTTGATCCCTGCTACAAAAAAAAAAAA
>NW_022955992.1:0-443 GCF_012274545.1 Fukomys damarensis | reverse complement strand
GCACCGGCCCTGGATGCAGAAGGTCGGCAGCTTGAGGGCAGCCTGATGATGGGAGCCAAGGAGGCAGGGTCCTTTCCGGCCCCGCTCTTCGGTGATGTCTCATCAGACATTGGGGCCTGAGGCCTGGCACGGGTGCCAGTAGCATCCTCTGAGAACAGCATCTGCTTGTCACCCAGGTAGGTGGGCCAAGTGGGGCCAAGGCACCCCGGTGAGCCTGGTGGTTCCTGGGTAAGGGATGGGCGGAAAGCCACTGCTGGAGGGAGGGATGCCAGAGGAACAGCTTTCAAAGGGCAGCTCTGGGAGAGGCTCCTAGGTTTCCATTATCTAGTGGGCTTGGGAGGCTGGAGACTGAAGTTTGAGTAGTTAGCCTTTCTCCTCTAGTTACCTGCTATGGTTTGGATCCTGAGTGTCCCCTAAGACCCATGTGTCAGAAGCCCGGTTCC
>NW_022955991.1:0-1201 GCF_012274545.1 Fukomys damarensis | reverse complement strand
CTCAAATTCTGGAGGGCAAGTACTGAGGCAAGAAGAAATTTTCTTTTTCTAGTCATGCGTTTACACTGGGACCTACAAAACAAAATAGCCAAGGGGATGAATAGCAAATCTTTAATAATATATGCATAATCATTTCTTAGGAAAACCATTTAACTACTCTTAGCCAATAAGTTGTCTTTTATTTTACTTTTTTTTTTTTGAGACAGTGTCTTGCTATGTAGTTCAGGCTGGCCTTGAACTCACAGGGATCCTCCTTGTCTCAGCCTCCTGAATGCTGGGATTATAGGTGTGTGCAACCAAAGTGAACATAGTGCCAGTGTATTAGAAAATTAATGTTTTCCTCCTTAGTTAAAACTATTAATAGAAAATAAAACTTAAGAGTGGTTTAAGCAATTATTTTTGAATGAATGCTCCATTCTGGTAATTCAGGAAAAATATCACTTTCATACCCTTACAAGAAAATACAGAATGTGCTTATAATTTTAATAGAAAAGACGTTTCATGAAATCTTTTCTTTTTTGAGACAGTCTCTCTAGGTAGTCCAGGTTAATCTCAAATTCATGGGCTCAAATGATCCTCCTGTGTCAGCTTCCAGAGTAGCTAGAACTAAACTATGTGTCACCACACCCAGCTCTATATAAATCTTTTAAAGATCCTTAATTAGTGGAAAATGTTTCTTTAGTTGAAAAATTGCTTTACTTGATTTCAGCAAGCACATTTTTACATTTTGAAGAAAAAAAGGTTGCAGCTTTAATAAACAGAAAAAGAAAAATGCTATATGCCCAAAGGAAGCTCAAAGGGTTTTTAAGATTCTTGTATAAAACAAATCAAAGAAGTAAAACAACAAAATAGTAATTTTCTTTTCATTAAAAAAATTTAAATGTTGATTTATTTTCTATTTTTTTCATTGATTAGCTTATTGATAGCATAAAATGAATGCTGAGATAAAGGTCTGCACACGTTTGAGACAAAGCTGTTATCAAATTTTTGCTTGTAACATGTGGCAAAGCTTTCAGTTTCTGCAAAAGGGATTTCTGTCTGAGATTGCAATCAGCAAATTTTGACAAAATGGAAATGATCAGCATACAAATCAGAATCTTCTAGGTATTGCTCTTCATAAGGACAATCATAAACATGGAAATGTGACTACGAAGGAGCTCTTACATTGATACTACTGTTTTTTTTTTTTTTTTTTTTTACC
>NW_022955990.1:0-288 GCF_012274545.1 Fukomys damarensis | reverse complement strand
TTAGGATTGGTGAGCATGACCCGGACGGAATTCACCTTCCAGGTAGTTTGCCTGTGCGAGGTAGGTGAGGGCAGCGCAGTTCTTGAAGGTGGGGTCGAATGTGTGTTTCCCGGGACCTGCCCATGGAGGCTTGGCTGTAGTGGGCAGCGACTGGCCAATGAGGAGGGTTAGCGCTCGATGTCCGGGACCGAATAGGCCCCCCCGCTTTCCTCCATGAGTAGTGTCCTGAGCATTGGACCCTGGGCGTCGGTGTTAGTTGGACGTCCAGGCTGAGGAATGACGTAGGAG
>NW_022955989.1:0-256 GCF_012274545.1 Fukomys damarensis | reverse complement strand
GAAAACAATACTGAGATCTCACCTCACCCCAGAAAGAATGCCTGCTATCAAGGGATCAACCAATAACAAATGTTGCTGGGACTGTGGGGAAGGAGGAACACTGCTCCATGGCTGGTGGAAGTACAGACCTATGCAAACACTGTGGAAATCAGTGTACAGATTCCTTAAAAAATTATTCTTTTCTTTTTTTTTGTTTTGTTATGTTTTGTTTTTAATGGAATGTGCTGAATGTCTATAATTTTGTTCAGATGACTGC
>NW_022955988.1:0-6176 GCF_012274545.1 Fukomys damarensis | reverse complement strand
AAAGGAGCCAAACACCCTCACTGGAGAAAAGATAGCCTCTTTAATAAATGGTGCTGGAAAAACCGGGTTTCAATTTGCCAATGATTAAAACTAAACCTGTATTTCTCACCATGCAGTAAAATAAAATTGAAATCGATTAAATATCTCAATATTAACTAAACACTAAGCAAACTGGAAGATAGATTAGGTAGAAATCTTTAAGACATCGGGGCAAGAAAAGATTTTATGAACAAAATCTCAGTTGCCTGTGAACTAGCACAAACAATCAACAAGTGAGATGTCTTCTTATTAAAAAACTTCTGCACAGCAAGAGAAATGACCAACAGTGTAAAGAGATAACCCACAATGTGGGGAAAACTTTTCACCAGCTCTTCCTCAGACAAAGGTCTACTATCTAGAATATATAAAGAACTTGAAATGAAATCAGACTCCCCCAAATTTAAAGACCCAGCCCAAAAATGGGCATCTAAAATGAACAGATGTTTCTGAGACATAGAAGTAGAAAAGCAAATAAACATGTTTTAAAAAGTTCAACATCATTGGTCTTTCAAGATATGCAACTGAAAACAATGCTGAGATTCCACTTCACCTGAGAAAGATTGGTTGTATTATGAAATCAACCAATAACAAATGCTGGCAGGCTGTGGGGAAAGAGGAACCCTGCTCCGCTGCTGGTGAGAGTATAGACTGGTGCAACCACTGTGGAAACCAGTATGGAGATACCTCAGAAACTAGGATTGGAGGTCCCATTTGACTCAGCTATTCCCCTGCTGGGTGTCTTCCCCAAAGAATTGAAACAATCATACCACATCGATATATGTGCGCCTGTGTCCATAGCAGCACAGTTTGTAATAGGTAAAACTTGGAAACAGCCCAGTTGCATATCCACTGGAGATTGGATTAAAAAAACTTTAAAAAATAAAGTGAATTAATACTAAGCCATAAGAAGAACAAGAAATTAAAGACATTTATAACTAAATGAATGCCCATTGAGGCAATTCTCTGAAGTGAAATAAATAGGACAAACGTAAATACTGTATAGTTTCTCTGGTGTGAGAACCTGAAAGTATAAATAAGGGCTCAAGGGTATAATTGTTAATGTGAAACAATGAGAAAAGAGGCAAAGGGGGAGGGAAAGTGGGAAAGATAGGGGAAATGAAAGGAGGGGATTGAATTAATATAAGAAAATTAATAAAATGGAAATAAAATATTTTTAAATAGGGAGAGATAGAAGGTTTGAAGGGAGGGTGGGGAATAGGGAAAAAAAGTAAGAACCAAGATAGAGTATGTGAAGGTACAAATTCTCAATGATGAATGTCATCATATTATATACATAAAAGGTACCAATAAAATTAATAATAAAATAAAAATAAAGAAATAATAAATGATAGATGCAGAGGAGGCAAAGGAGGCAAGCAATTAATGAATAGAGGAACTTTAAATGCAAGGCACAGAGCTAAGAATTTTCCTTTGTACTCTAATTTATCTTCAAAATTATAGGAGATAATATTTATGTTTAAAAGCTAAATAAATAAAGTTCATACAGCCTTCTAGCTAATAAATGGTAAAAATAAAGTGTCCCTTTGGAAGAGCAAAATGAAGAAATGACTCAAAGAATGCACCTAGAAAAGTAACAATGAAGCGTGCAGCATAAAACTGGCAGGTGTCAGCATAATCAGAATGTTGCTTTACATACACCTCACATAAAAAACAGAACAGTATGAAAATGGCATACGAAAGTTGCTATACTTTGGAATATAGGTGATATTGGCCAGGTTTAAATTGAAAATATTTAATTATTGTTCATATGCATAATGTAAAAAAGAAAATAGTGATATTTAAAAACTTGTTATGACATGTTACTATGAAAAAATCTAAATGGGAGACAGCTTATTTAATTTTAATAATATAACAACTTCAAATGGATATAGAATTATCTTTGATATTCCAAACTCAGAAGCACAGACACACTTTAAATTCCAATCATAATTAAGAAAATCTTCATTGTGTGTTTAACTTCTCTCTTGCTTAAAATTTTGAGACGTGACTAGGACACAATGTTTTTTCTTCCAATTTGGGAGAGATTCAATATTAATTTTTACTTTTTGGTGATAGACAATTTCAAAATGGTCATAATATTTTACTGCTTCCTTTCAAGAGATGGAGCCTATTTTCCCCACCTTGTAATATACTGCTTGTGTGAAGTTTCTAAAGCTAAGCCTCAAGAGACCTCTTAGCTTCTGCTTTAGTTGCTCTTTTACTCCTGTGACTCCCGTATGAAGAAATCAAGGCAAAACTGTTGATAGATTAGATTAGAGTTGAGAGGGAGAGAGAGAGAGAGAGAGAGAGAGAGAGAGAGAGAGACAGGATCCCATGATGCAAGCCTTTCCATTCCAGCTACACCATAGACCATCCAGCCCCAGAAATCCCATCCAGAGGCCACATACACAAGAACATAATCTACATCAGCCAAAACTCACCTTATCTGAAATATACCAACCCGATATTAGCCCACAAACTTTAGGACGATTTGTCATCCATCAAATGCTAACTGATGGAAATCGAGTCCAACTTACATGTATAAGCTTTATGAAGTACTTCTCAAAATGCAATAATATTTTGAGGAACTTGACTCCAGAAGATTCCTAAGGGAGGTTTTCTTTGTTTAATTTTTGAATAAATAATGCATTCGTAACATTTAAAATTCAAAAGAAATAAAAGGTTATAGCATAAAATCCTCCTGCATTTATTTATTCCCCAGAAATTCAGATTTTTATGCACAAGGAAATTGCGCTATCAGATTATAAAATATTCGTCTAGGAATGTTTAACCTTATAAAATCATGTGCGCCATAGAAAATACAAGGTATGCAAGACAATCTTGTCTTGAAAATCTGTGTAGTTAGCACACGTTTTATTTTCAAGTCATGGCTCAAAATATACTTAATGAGTGAGATTTATCTTGATCTCTCTCCTTAATTTATATCCTGTCCCTTGCAGCACTTCTTATCTTTCTAAGAGGCTTTTAGTTTTTACATGAAAATATCACTTTCAAATGTACTATCATTATTATTTATTGTAGTTAATATTTGCCTGTATTTTAATATGTTCCATGGGGAAAGAAATGATTTTATGCTTTATTGGGATGTTTCAAGCATCCAGTATTTGTATGCAGAGTAGGTGTTCAACAAATATTTGTTGAGTCAACAAACATTTTCTGAAAATTAGAAAATTCTAAGGAAATCTTCATGAAGAATTATTATAACTATTTGCTGATATCAGCTTTGTGTAAATGTATAAAGCTGGTTCAATTATTCAATAGGTAGTTAATAAATATAAGGTAATATTTCTTGGTTTGACAAAACTAAGAATCATTAAACAGAAACTATCTTTGTTCTCCAATTCATCAACAACTATTGAAGGTCACAGAGAGATCTATCATAAATGTACATATGAGAATATTGATGAATTATTAAAATAAAACTGCTAAAGCACTATGCACTTAGTACCTCAGTAAATTAGTAAAATTTAAGTACCGCAGAGTGTTATAGAGAGATTGCTGGTGCTTCCGGAGAAAGACTGATTACTTTCTGTTGAAAAAATATGGGAGTCTCTGTACAGACAAGAGTAGCAATTGATTTGTGATTTGAAAAATCTAAGTCATTAGAGAAAGAGGAAGATCGGTTTAAATTCCACAAAAAATGATAGCTTGTATAGAGAAGAAGCTATTGAGGGCAGATCACAAATGTCTTTAAAGACAAATGCATTGATTCTGTACAAATACACTTGGCTTTTTGATGTATAGTGTTCAGCCTAGCAGCTTTAAAATGACTAGTTAAAGCCATTTCTTCCTGTTAATGAAAGTGATATTCACTGCTTTAAGTATATGCTTGCACCACTTTATGGGATGCCTTTTTTTAAAGGGCTTTCTCTACAGGAGGAAATTTTGGAAATTATAAAAATTTAGGTGGATATATGCATATATATGAATATACAGTGTTATATATGCACATTTATGTACATATGTCATATGCTGATTAGGGTTAGGGATGTGATTAAAATAGCGTGGTTTCAAAAAGTAAATATTTGTGAAGTGCTAGTGAATCTGTCCAAGGAAATGCCTTTGTGATATAGATAAAAATCCAGGAAACATTTTTTGAATGCAGGGTTATTTTTGCTAAATAGTAAAGTATATGTTTTGTTTCTTAGATTCTGATGATCATCACATACATTATTTCCAGTACTTCTTCCAAAAGAAGCTGCTAATGTTCTACTTTTATATTAGTTGACTTAGGACATCAATATCCAGATATATTTGACAGGATTACTAATGAAAGAAAGCAGTGAAATATGGTCATCAAGGAGTAAGAAACCTTCTCTACATTTGCTTTAAACTTGGAATAGTTTTGCTGTTAAAAATACTTTCCAAGATTGATATTTCTACCACTTCAGTCTTTATTAGAACCTTAAAACTAGAAGGATCATTGGAAACTAACTGGCTGAGCATTTCTCAAATGGAAGAAAAGAAAGATTTGAGAAGGTAGATTAACCTACCCTAGTTCAGATACTGTGTAAGTGGCTGACCTGGGAAGAGGAGTAATAGCCACATTTTCTCTGAGGAATGAGGCAATTAATAGGATTTTAAGAAAAAGTGTCTTTTTTCAATATATGTCAAATAAACAGAGGTTTGAAAAATACTAAGGATTTCAGAAATATGGATATGAGAAAATGTCAGTGTCACATATTTTATGGCCAAGCCAACTTCCAATAAGTATCAAAATAAGATTGAGGACACTTTCATCATGCTTCTGGTCAATTCATTCTTAATTCATGAAAACAACATTTCCTTTTTTGCCTTAATTGTGACTTTGTAGAACTTCCCTATGAATAGAATCAAGTAGCTCATGATATTTTTGATCACACTTTTTTCGTATTAAAGAGCAGAATTTCATTTTAAAGAATATGGCTACCAGGTTCTGGGTTTATGGGAACTCCTTCTAGAAATTTTTTCTCTAACTTCTTCTCCTGAACAAAGAATTAGACAAAACAATCCAAAGGATAGTGAGATTTTTGTATTTATTAAAAGCTGGAAAAGAAACATCCTCTGAAGAGCAAATGTGGGCCAATTAAAAGTAGAAAAGGGATTACACTCTACAGAGTGAGAGAAGACCAGCGTAAAAGAGAGCACAATGTTGGCTGCCATTTTTTTGTCTCCAACTCCTCAGCCCGACATCAGATGTAGGTCATTCTGTCAAAAACCTGCTCAAGTTCTCAGAATTGAAGGTAGTACTTTGATTGGTGCCATATGCAGGGCCTTTGGAACCATTTTGTGTATGTATCCCAGGACGTTGTAATGAACAGGTCACATGTACAGCCGATTTTCTATGCCCTAATCTCTTGCCTCATTCCCCCCTTTGATAGACACTATTCCCATACTTCTTTATGGAATATTGGTGGAATGAAGGTCTCCATCTTCATAGCACTGTTTCCTGTTACAGGGGCTGTAGGCCCCAATCACTGGTGGTTATGTTCTTTCCCACTACCTTATGATGTCTTGTCTCACCAGCTGGGCTGAAGAAGACAATAAGAAAGGAATGGCTGTCTACATGTGGAGAACTGGTGAGCTGCCTGTCTAATGACAACACAAACAAACCAGTAGCCCAAACTGAGAAGGAACAGACCAGCATTTCATACTTTCTGTGGAGGAGAAAGCACGGATTGGACGAGCTTTATAAACCTGGTGGGTGGTCACAGCTTGTCCTAGACCTTTGGACATCCCAGTGGCCATTTCCTACATAGGGTTTTTATAGATTTTGATCAGATCCCTTGATTAAAGACCAGTCTAATGATTCCTCAGGTCTTGAGTGGCTGTAACACTACCCGTTTTGCCTCTTTACTAGTCTTTTGATTTCCCAAGAAGACTTTAGACATGTCCTTCTGGGGTCCCTTGTAATGAATGATGATGACCTGCTTGGAAAGACACTGCCTTCATGAATTGGAGAATTCCTACTTGTGCTTTGTAGATGATTGCTTGTTTGTCAGTAAGCTACTTTTTTCATGTAGCACCAGAAAGATATACATAGCTGATCCGAATATATGAATGTCTGAGTGGGACCTAATCTCTCTCTCTCTCTCTCTCTCTCTCTCTCTCTCTCTCTCTCTCTCTCTCTCTCTCTC
>NW_022955987.1:0-649 GCF_012274545.1 Fukomys damarensis | reverse complement strand
ACCAAGCTCAGCTGTCATAATGCCGATGAATTAGCAGTCCGGAACTGCGGTCAGGGTTGCCAGTGTGAGGTGGATTGTGGGAATTTTGGGAACCGCAGCAACAGTCAAGGCCCTGAGTGTCATGCCCACCCATTCGGGACTGTCTCCTGGCTCCTGCTTAAAGAAAAAAGTGATAGGAGGCTCTGATGACATTGAGGACTTTTGTCTCTCAGTCCTGGTGGCACTGGGTGGAGGGCATCAACCATAATCGTTACCACATCCCTGAAGTCAGCAAGTGTGTGAGTGGATACTCTGTCTTTCACGTTTTCGCAACATATTAAGAGAGATTTAGTCACTGTAGCAGCCAGTTTGCCTTTGTCAGTGGTGTTCATGTACATCAGAGTTTTTCCAAAGTATTTCACAGGACTTTTGTACAGTTATAACCCTCCATCTCCAGACTCTTTCGCCATCCTTCCAAATGGGAAAATCTGTGGCCTGCATCAGCCTCCTAAGTCTCCTCAGTGGCACTGGGAACTCTTTTCTCCCATCATTTCCTGGTGTTTGCACTGCCAAGATGGCATTTATCACATCCAACAGGACTGGTCCCTGTCTGCTTGGGTTGTCCTTCAGTCTGGACAAAATGCTCTGCTTCAGGCCCTCTTGCAGCCAC
>NW_022955986.1:0-357 GCF_012274545.1 Fukomys damarensis | reverse complement strand
AGGCTGCTCCAGCTGAAAAGTATCTGAGGGTTCTCTGAATTGAGGGCCTGAGGATGGGAACCCCAAAGGACTGGGCCTCATGCTATTCTGGCACAAAGACCCTGGTTTACCTGGTGGCCCTGGTAGTTCTCCTCTCCAGGCCAGGCCACGTCAAGGAAGGGACATTTTCCATATCAGAAATAAGCACGCCCCAAGGGAATGGGGAGAAGGTCCTTGATAAATGGAAGATTAAAGACGGAGAAGACTCAGAAGAGCAAGACCCAACGTATGGAAAGGAGGTGGCTCAGGGAGGGGAGACTGGAAAAACTGGGACCTGGACCTAAATCACCATCTGGGCAAGGGCTGACTAAACTGGAG
>NW_022955985.1:0-211 GCF_012274545.1 Fukomys damarensis | reverse complement strand
AAAATTAACTTTATTGAACAAAAATGAGACAATTGCTAAAACTTGTTTCTAGAAACTTATTCACTTATTGTTGCTGAACCTAGAGAACTATTGATTTAGAATAATATTTTTTAAAACCTGTCACTTTTTGTTCTCTTTTTTAAAAGGAATTTTTAGTTTGTTACACGACTTCTGAGTTGAAGTTTTAATATCTTAAGAATTCCCTCCCACT
>NW_022955984.1:0-222 GCF_012274545.1 Fukomys damarensis | reverse complement strand
TATAATTTTTTATTTAAAAAACAGTCACATAGAAAAAATTTCTGAGTATTCGTAAAAATGTATGCAATTGGTGCAAAGTTCCTTTCCTACCTGACTCCCCCCTTTGTCCAAAGTCAACTATATTGTTTTATACAAAAGGAATTTTTAAAACCCCACATCAAAAAAATAATTTCATTAATACTTTAGAGTGGGAAAGGCTTATCTGTTAACTACATTCCTGAA
>NW_022955983.1:0-230 GCF_012274545.1 Fukomys damarensis | reverse complement strand
CTGAGCTGGCGGGGTTCCACCAGAAGCCTTGTCAGTCGATATGGGTGCCCAGGCCATGAGCCATAGAGATGGGCCGGATTCAGAAAGAGCCACTGCCAGGCGAGCATGACAGGCCATCCTGGGCGTCTTTCTGGGGGTGCCTGGGTCACCCGCCACCAGGGAGCAGTCTGGAGGCCAGTTAGCCGCATGATGGCATGGTCCTGAGACCTGCTGGGCCTGGCTCCCGCTGT
>NW_022955982.1:0-248 GCF_012274545.1 Fukomys damarensis | reverse complement strand
TCTCTTTAAGACTCTCGATCATTTTGAATGATAGAATATATGGAAGGAGGCCTCTCAGACCGAGGGCTGAAAGAAAGTGGTTGCTGGCACCTGATTTGAACTACTGCGGATCTCACAGGATCTCCTGGGAAAATCTAAAGCCAAAGAACTGTAATATTCTGTGACACTCTTGATGCCCAATTCATCAAATCGACTGAGAAAATAATTTGGAGCTGTGGATATGTGGCACATTGAATTGGATCAAGGAA
>NW_022955981.1:0-200 GCF_012274545.1 Fukomys damarensis | reverse complement strand
CCTTGCATCCCTGGAATAAATCAACTTGGTCAGGATGTATGATCTTCTTGATGATCCTCTGTAGTATGTTAGCTCGTATCTTATTAAGGATTTTTGCATCTATATTCATTAAGGAAATTGGCCTGTAGTTCTCTTTCTTAGTTACATCTTTCCCTGGTTTGGGAATCAAAGTGATACTTGCTTCCAGGAACGAATTTGGA
>NW_022955980.1:0-547 GCF_012274545.1 Fukomys damarensis | reverse complement strand
CCTGTGATAATCACTAACAGGTACAATGAGGGATAATTTCTTTAGTCAAAGGAATAAAGCCCTTCTTTATCTTTTATGGTACTATGTCTTGCCCTCTTGTTGACTTTTGTGAAGAGCATAAAAATATAAACTACAAATATATTTGATTTCGATTCAGTGGACTTTGGGTAACCTCTCAGTGTGTGACCTTAAGAATATATACTACCACTTTGGTTCTCAGTTTGTAGAGGTGTGTAAAGTGGTGAGTGAGCTAGTGGTGACACTAGCTAATGTCTAAATGTCTTTGTATTTTTGAAATCATAAATTTTTGCATGTATGAGATTGCACCAATAAATGGAAGCTTTTTAATTGTTGATGACTCAGGCCAGATATAAACTGAGAAGCCACTAGATGTCATACTCATCACAGATTTTGCTATTCATTATTTTAAATGTCAACATATTTGGGAGTTGAACAGGGCCTTTAGAATCATATTTCTTTAATCATTTCATGTCAGTTAATTTTCAGAAAATAGACTATTTGACCTAGATATTAAATGACAGCTAAG
>NW_022955979.1:0-205 GCF_012274545.1 Fukomys damarensis | reverse complement strand
TGACTTCATAGGAGCGGAGAGGTGGAGAAGACATAGAAACAGCAGGAGCCAGGACTTGAGCAGGGAGTTAAATGGGCCCCTCCAGCTCAATAAATCTTTAGCACTTATACAATAGGACAAAAATACCTCGACATTCAGAAAAGAGAGATACAGCTATTCACTGCCTTTT
Source organism: Fukomys damarensis (assembly GCF_012274545.1). Taxonomy (NCBI): domain Eukaryota; kingdom Metazoa; phylum Chordata; class Mammalia; order Rodentia; family Bathyergidae; genus Fukomys; species Fukomys damarensis. The sequence continues at coordinate 36 of NW_022955979.1, read as the reverse complement.
TTGCTTAAACGAATCTATCTTTTGTGTGTGTTAAAA
>NW_022955978.1:0-685 GCF_012274545.1 Fukomys damarensis | reverse complement strand
ATGAGACCCACTTTGAGGTGGGTCACTGGGGGCATAATTGAGGAGGGTGTAATGTACTCCAGCCTTTCCCCTGTGGTCTGCTTGTGGCTGCCAGAAGTGAGCAACATTATTCCACCATGCCCATCCTCCCTGATTTTCTTCCTGGAGTCAGGCAAACATGGGCTGTTATGAACTGAACCAAATTAAATTTCTTGTCTTTTAAATAGTGGATACCGAGTGTTTGTCCTAGGAGCAAGAAAGCTGACCAATATATACCACTATACTATTGATTGCCTTAAATAAGTCTGTGCTATCTGTTGTTAACAGGACATACTCAACACTTTTTGAAAAGAATGTTATCATTTCAGCCTTTCCAAAAGTTAGGTGTCTCTCTGTCCGTTGTTCTGAAAATGGCTACAGAACCAAAAAACATGATGGCTACTTCTGTTTATGGTGAAGTTTAAAGTTAATATGCATTGACTGGCAGCTGGCAGAATGGGTTCCCAATCAACCTCAACCCATTTGGACTGTTATATATTCTATATTATATTGGGTGTATTTCTGAAGGTGTTTTTGTATGAGATTAACATTTGATTTGGCAAACTGGGCAAAGTAAACTCCCCTCCCCAGTATGCTAGGACTTATTCCATCCATAAAAAATTCCTGAACATTGTACCAAGAAACTTAATGAATACTTATAAAAAAA
>NW_022955977.1:0-207 GCF_012274545.1 Fukomys damarensis | reverse complement strand
AAGAGAGAACAAGAACAGACATAAAAAGAGGGAGTCAGGACCCTAAACTTTGTGATGATTCTTGGTGTTGCTGTGCAAGTCATAGAAAAAAAAAAAGTTAGAAAAAAAAAAAAAAGACACAGCTTCTAGTTCTAGCTCTACCAGTGATATTTCGTGTTGTAAGTACCTCCCAGCATCCCTATTTTCTTCCACAGGGTATTATGAAGA
>NW_022955976.1:0-213 GCF_012274545.1 Fukomys damarensis | reverse complement strand
GTGACTAAAATACACTAGTACACAAAATCTTAATGAGAAAATAGAGAATGTGAAATAGGAAGATAAGGTCTTCAGGTGTAGGAATAGGGGGAAGTGTAGGGCAGAGAACCCATGGGGAAAGAAATAAAACGGGAGAATATCAGAATATGGAACACAATGTTTGGAAATGTCGAGGGAAGTAGGGGCTGAAGGGAGGGCCGGGGCAAGGGGAGA
>NW_022955975.1:0-244 GCF_012274545.1 Fukomys damarensis | reverse complement strand
GTCAAATGATAATAGAGACACAATGTATAAGAATCTGTGGGACACAAAGAAATTTTATGAGATGAGTTTAATGTTTTGAGTACCTGCATTAGAAACACAGAGCAATCCCATATAAATTATCTGGTGATGCATTTCAGTGTCCTAGGAAAATAATAAACCAAACCTAAATCTAGTAGAAGGAAAAAAAAAAATGACTGTCACAGCAGAGCTTAATGAAAACATGACTAAAAGAATAGTGCAAAGG
>NW_022955974.1:0-262 GCF_012274545.1 Fukomys damarensis | reverse complement strand
TGGTGGCCGTGGAGGTCTTCTCCATCTTGGCCTCCAGTGCGGGGCTGCTGGGCTGCATCTTTGGTCCCAAGTGCTACATTATTATCCTAAAACCTAAGAAGAACTCTGTGACAGGTTTAAAGAACAAGAGCAATTTGAAGAGAAATAGGCATTCTTCGAGTTTCTAAACACTTTTTAAAATCTCTACCACAATATAAAAACATAGACAACAAACCTACCCATTTTTAATTCTAATATTCTAAAGAAATAAAATTGATGGAGC
>NW_022955973.1:0-1961 GCF_012274545.1 Fukomys damarensis | reverse complement strand
CTCCCCTCCCCATCTACAAACACTTTATTTCCATCTTCTCATTATCTCACATTTTTTTCTTTTTCCTTATTACCCTTCCCCTATCTATCCCACTGTGTTTTGTATTCTTATTTGCTAAATTGATAGCTCCTTGTGTGCCAGCACCATGTTAATTTTTTTTTTTTATAAAGAGCTACACCTGTATTCCTGAAATTCTGGTAGGCTGAGGCAGGATAGCAAATTTATTTTTTTCTTCTATTTTTCTCTTATTTTCTTGTCCCTCCCTTCCTTTTTCACTCTCTCCTCTGTTCCCTCTCCCATTTGAACATCTTCCTATTTCCCAGTATCTATTATATATTTTAGTCTTTATTTCCACTTCCGGTTTCTCACACCAGAGAAGCAATGCAGTGTCTAAACATGTGGGTCCAATTTATTTCATTTAGGAGAAAGGTCTCAAGGTCTATCCATTTAGCTCTAATTGTCTGAAGCTCATCCTTTTTTTGTGTGGGTAGTACTGGGGATCGAACTCAGGGCTTTGCCCTTGTAAGGCAGGTGTGGTGCCACTGAGCTAAATCCCCGGCCAAGCTAATCCTTCTTTATGGCAGAGTAGTACACCACTGTAATAAAAAGTCACATCTTCTTTATTCATTTGTCAGTTGATGGTCATTTGGGTAGCTGTTACACACCGTTCTACTGTAAACATGGGTGCATGTATATCACTGTGGTAGGGTGCTTTCTACTCTTTCAGGGAGATACCAGGAAGAAGAATAGTTGGGTCAAGTGGAACCTCTAGTTTGAGTCTTTTGAGGAATCTGCACACTGATTTCCACAGTGGTTGTACTAGTTTACACTCCCACCAGCAATGGAGAAGGGTTCCTTTTCCCCACAGCCTCTCCAGCATTTGTTTTTGGTTGATTTCTTGAGAGCAGCCATTCTTTCTGGGGTGAGGTGGAATCTCAGTGTCTCACGAATGACCAGTGATGTTGAACATTTTTTCGTACATTTATTTGCCCTGTCTGTTTCTTCATCTGAGGAGCATCTGTTCCTTTCAGATGCCCATTTTTGGATTGGGTCTTTAAACTTGAGGGAGTCTGGTTTTTTTTCGTTCTTTGTATATTCTAAATAATAGTCCTTTGATGAATATCTGATAAAACTTTCTCCCACGCTGAGGGATGTCTCTTCACTCCGTTGGTGGCTTCTCTTGCTAGCACTGTGCTGAGTTGGTCACCCAGATTCCTCTGATTCTCACCACGGTCTATGGGATGGACAATTGTGCCACATCTCACAATCAACAGTGTCATGCTTCACCTGAAGTCTGTGCTCCTGGGAAACAGCTGGCTTAGAAATCCTCCCCACCTCTGTGTTCTGAAATCCCCACTCTTTGTGCTCCAGGAAGCAGCTTAGGGAAAAGGCAGCTTGGGTAAGACTCACAAAGCCCCTAGACTCAGGTGTCACCCTTGTCTCTCTGTGACAAGGACAGACACAGCCCTCTCGGTCCTCCTCGTGTGTTGCCCCATGGTCGACTGGCGGACCCCCCCACCCCACAACACTCAAGCACAGACGGAGACATTTCCAGACCGGCTCATCACCACTTCTCCACCTGAAACCTGTCCACCCTCCCGTGCAGTCGGACCGAAGCTACCCTGTGGAGACTCTGAGGTCCTACAGGCTGAATAAAATCAATCTTTTTTCTTTTCTTTTCTTTTTTTTGAGTCAAGGTCTTGCCATGTAGTTCCAACTGGCCTCGAATTCGCTAGGCAGCCCTGGTCTCAAACTCATGGGGATCCTCCTGCCTCAGCCTCTCAAATGCTAGGATTACAGGTGTGCGCCACTGTGCCCAGCTTTTAAGATCACTCTTCTAACATGTCCAAGTTTTGTCTTTGACAAGAGGAGCAACGTGGGGTACAGAGAAGTTAATGTAGACCTGGGTACCTCTGAGCCCTGGACTCTGAGCAACGTATACACACACACACACACACACA
>NW_022955972.1:0-810 GCF_012274545.1 Fukomys damarensis | reverse complement strand
CCTCTCATGTTGATCCTGGAAATGGCTTATCCTCTCTCCCCAATATGATGCTTTAAAATTACCTTTACAATAGGGAAATTGTTGGCATATCTCCACATTTTTAACCAGAAAGAAAAGTAATCCTATCAGACAATAATGCAGAAAAACATTTTTTTAACTAATTGTTGTTTATAAAATGAATCTTAGCTGATGGTCAAGGAAGGAAAACAATTTAGCTACTCAGGATTTGGAATGGATCTAGAATTTTGTATAATTTCGTAGAAAAGCAATTCAACTTTCACATATATTTTCATGATGATGTAACTAGAATGATAACTAGAATGCTCACTTTTAAATCTCCAATTTCTCACTAGATCAGAGATCTCTTGGTTTCTATGGAATCTGCAGAAGTTTTGCCTCTGCTTGGCCCCAGTCAACCACAGAGAAGGACTTATTGGCTACTGTTGGAGATGCCCTCCTCTCTCTCCCACTCCCTGCTTCCTTAACTCTGGTACTAATTTCTTCTCACTACACAGTGCACACCGCTGGAGCAGAGCTACTGTTAGCCCCATTGCTTCTCCTTCATTTATGTTAAAATTTACCTTGAGGATCCACTCATTTTATTGCTGATGTATGCAGTGGCTTTAAATGATTTCCTGGGCAAGCCCTCTCGTCCTTGGGCACCCTGAAATGATCGTGCTAGAAATTTCTTTATCATTTGGTGCTTTGTTTTCTAAGAAGGGGGGGTGTGTGACTTTCAAATAGAACTGTGATTTTAGATTGCATATGGCAAGTATTGAATGTATAGTAACATTTTTAAAAGGTGAATTT
>NW_022955971.1:0-224 GCF_012274545.1 Fukomys damarensis | reverse complement strand
CCCAGATAAAGTTTTCAAGGTCATGGCCCCATGACTCCCTTCCAACTAGACCTCACCTCCTATTAGTCCATTCAGCTATGAATTTATCTGTGGGTAGATCTTTGATGAGGCCAATGCTCTCACAATCTTATCGCCACTCCAGAAGTCTTTTAATATTCTGCCAAGTTGACAATCAAGATTAATCGTCACAACCTATTTTAGATAATGGCATGTTCTTTTATATC
>NW_022955970.1:0-227 GCF_012274545.1 Fukomys damarensis | reverse complement strand
GATTATCATAATGAAACGAACATATGCATTATCAAACGTGGCACGTGGTAGGAGCCCAGCAATTGCTCATCTTACAATTGAAAATTTTGCACTCTTTTACCAATATCTCATCATCCCCTGCCCTGCCCCCACCTCCAACCTGGTCACAGCCTATCTCTCTGCTTGTATGAGTCATTTTTTCAGAATCCACATACAATTAACATTATACAGGATTTGACTTTTTTTTT
>NW_022955969.1:0-298 GCF_012274545.1 Fukomys damarensis | reverse complement strand
GGAGTCCTTTCCTGGCTTGCCTCTAGCCTTGCAATGAAAGCTTTATTCTGTCAAATTGTGCTTTCCTTTTAATTTCTATTTCTGTGAAAGCAGGTACCAACTTAACAGTGAGACACTGTGATACATGTTTGTACTCTAAGGAGAGGCTAGGAAGTGTTACCTGGCTCCACATGTTCGTGGATGTCTCTAATCCACTCTGCTCCATTTCTTTCACCAGGAGGAATTTTCATCTCTGTGGTTATTTATAATTGTGCTAGCGATTGAACTCTGTAGTTTTGAATTTGTAGATTTTTTTTTA
>NW_022955968.1:0-439 GCF_012274545.1 Fukomys damarensis | reverse complement strand
CTGCCTCAGCCTCATGAGTGCTGGGATTACAGGCGTGCACCACCACGCCCGGCTCACAACTGCGGTTTAAATGTCACTCCTTGTTGATGTTTTCCTTGAATGTGGCATCTGACCAGCTCCCTACTCACATGACCACTTACCCCTACGCCATCACTTTCTCCGTAGTGCTTGGTATTAATCTGTAGTTATTGTATTTGACCATTATCTCTGTCCATTGCAATATCATGTCCCTGAGAACCAAAACTTGAATCGTCTTCACTGCTGTCTTTTTGGTGCCTAGAAGAGTCCTTAGCACATGATTGTATGCAATTAATATTGGCTAAAACAAAAAAATGATGCTGGGGAATCAGCTCGGTGGTTCCATCACCTGCCGCTCGCAAGCACAAGGACCAGAGTTCAATCCCCAGTACCAAAAAAAAAGTTGAACAAGCAAACAATA
>NW_022955967.1:0-244 GCF_012274545.1 Fukomys damarensis | reverse complement strand
CAGTCACATTCGTTGTTGGGATCTTGTACCTTTACATATCAGGTCTTGTGCCTCATTTCTCCCAATGCCCCGGCCCTCCCTTCAGCCCCTACTTCCCTCGACATTTCCAAACATTGTGTTTCCATATTCTGATATTCTCCCGTTATCTTTCCTTCCCCATGGGTTCTCTGCCCTACACTCTCCCCTATTCCTACACCTGAAGACCTTTTCTTCCTATTTCACATTCTCTATTTTCTCATTAAGA
>NW_022955966.1:0-799 GCF_012274545.1 Fukomys damarensis | reverse complement strand
TTAGATTCCAAATGCTTAGCAACATAATAAATTTCCCTGGGTCTGCCCAGAGCCATGCAGAACATTCTCAAGCCAGAAGCATGCTTAGACAACAGTGGTGTAGTTGTGCAGTGACTTGAGCATATGGGCCCCAGCCAAAGGCTTTCCTGAACAACAGCTGGGGTGGCATACAGGACCCAGCAAGAAGCCCACCCAGATATCATCAGTAAGTATGCACAAACCCTAGCCAGAGTACTGCACAAACAACAGTGGCTCGGGAGCATGTTTCCCAGCCAGAAGCCAGCCTGGACAAAAGCGGCATGGATTTGCAGGCCCCAGCCAGGGCCCTGCCTAGACACCAGTGGGTTGGGTATGCAGGCTCTACCCAAAGGCCTGCCTGGAACATAGTTGAGCAGAAGTGCAGGCCATAGTGGAGGCCTGTCCAGGTAACATCATTCAGTGTACATAGACCCTAAACCAGAAGACCACCTGGACAACAGCCCAGTCTGGAGATCCAAAAGATCATTATTCTGAACCAAAGATTTGGCACAGTGGTGAGCAGCAGAAAGAAGGCCCCTCTGAGGCTTCTTGAGAATAGAAATCCACTGGGAGTGTAAAGACCCACCTCAATAAAGGCACAACATACTGCATTGGTTGAAATGAGAAGATACCTAAACAAGTCTCAAAACCAGACTTCCAGATCACCAAAGGCAACCCAAGGGGCAACAAGATGGAAAAATCTGAAACTGAACCACCTGGGCTCCCTGAACTGGCAAATAAAGAGGGTCTGGAAAAAATAAAATTGGAAATAATTTCTCAG
>NW_022955965.1:0-1180 GCF_012274545.1 Fukomys damarensis | reverse complement strand
TTAAAAACTGGATAAGGAAAGCAATAAATCAGTTATAAAGAAAACTCATCAAGATCACAATGGACTTCTAAGTTCAAACCCTTAAGTCAAGGACAGCCTATAGTGAAGTACATAATGCTACACAAAATATACAAAACCCCAAAACCTTCAAGACATTTTTGTACCCTCCAAAGCTGTATTGCAAAATCAACAGAGAAACAAGATACTTCTATGATAAAGGACACCTGAAGAAATTCTTGACAACCAAACCAACACTCCAAAAATGTATGAAGAATGTTCTAGAAAGAGAAAATGAAGATAGTAATTCCACTAATCCAAATTAAATGACTCCACCAGAAAGGCAAACAATCAAATAAGAGAAGAAAAAGTGAATGAATAGGAAAATAATACAATGACAAGGATAAGTCCATACCTATCAGTTATAACTATTGATATAAATGATTTCAATTCACCAAATAAAAGCAACAGACTGGCATAAGGGATCGGGAAATAAGATCTAACACTACACTGCATACAAGAACACATATTTAACTCAAAAAGAGAGTCATAGACTGCAATTTAAGGGATGAAAAAATATTCCTAAAAATATTCCGTGCAACAGAAACCTGGAAGAAAAACATTATATTCACATGCAAAATACATTTCAAGCCATAACTTGTCAGAAGAAACAAAGGTTATTACATGCTTGTGAAGGGAACATTCCAAGAGGAAGTGACAACAATCATAAATATATATGCACCAAATAGCAATGCCCCAAATGTATAAAACAAACATTAATGGGTATGAAAAACACACTAAAACAATTTAATTGAGGTCCTCAACACCTGATTGTTGTAAATAGATAGTCTAGACAAAAGATTTATAAGAAAATATCAGAGGAGTATCAAACCTTTGAACAAATGGACTTAGTGTATATCTGTATAGTGTTGCATGCAACAGAAGTAGAATATACATTACTTTCAGCAACACATGTAACTACCTCCAAAATAGACTAGACACTAGCTCATACAACATGCTTAAGTAAAGTTGAAACAATTGAATCATCTATCCTTCATATTGTCAGTTCATATCGTGATGAAATTGGATATCAAAGGACAAAGAATCCACAACAATATAAAAACACATGGAAATTTTGAACAACCAATGAGTCACAGATGAAGTTAAAGAAGAAATTAAACAG
>NW_022955964.1:0-210 GCF_012274545.1 Fukomys damarensis | reverse complement strand
TTACCATGTTCATCTGCACCTCTTTCCTGCACTGCACACTTGCCTCAATCACAGTTTTATTAAGCCCACAAGCTAATACTAATCAAAATGAGTAAAAAGCAAATATTATTGGACACTTTCTTTGAAAAAGGCAGAAAGAGTCCATACGATACAGGAAAAGACTCTAAGACTGAAAACAAAATCCTGAGTTTAAAAATAAATACCAAGAGC
>NW_022955963.1:0-202 GCF_012274545.1 Fukomys damarensis | reverse complement strand
CTTCTTATACAATTTGAGCCTTATTTACACTTTAGTTTTTCACCCCAGAGAAAATATTCAGTATTTACACATGTGCCCTATTTATTTAACTTAAGAATATGGCCTCAGAGCCTGCCTCTTCAGTGCACAGCAACAGAGGAGCACAGAAACAACTTGAGACCCTCTGATAGGCCTGCCACTTCAGCCTAGTGCAACAGAGGAG
>NW_022955962.1:0-2039 GCF_012274545.1 Fukomys damarensis | reverse complement strand
TAATAATAATAATAATAATAACAATAAAATGTATGAAGATAGATCTTTCTCAAAGTTAAAGGGGATCAAGTGATGGGGGTGTGGGAAAGGATAAAAAATGAATTAAGATGTATTTTGTATATGTATCAACTCCACACAAACATGTATAAAAAATATAGAGGATCAAAAGGTGGATGGAGAGAAGAGGAGGAAGGGAACAGGGATGACAAAGGAATTACAATTTATTATATAGGTGTACCGCTTCCCAACAAGAAACATAAGCATTATGTATGGAATAATAGAGAAAATGGTCTCCAAAAAATGAAGAGGTTTGATCCCATATTGTATTAAGTATTTATGCTTAAAATGATTAAATAATTGTTGATGTGTTCAAATTTTCAGTTCCCCTTTGCTTTGTATCTTATAATCAGCATTTACTCAGTTCAGTTCGAAGTTAAATGTGTTTTACTGTTAAATGTTTTCTATTTTCATCATAGTTGTTCTTCCAAAGTTGTGTTAATTTTTATAATATGAATACATATTTTAAAAATATCAATTATCATACTTAACAGTGTTCCTTTGTCAATGAAAAATAATTGGTTTTATGATGAAAGTCTACTAAAACTTTTTGTTCTTGTTTGATGTAATATTTATTAGTTTATCAACAGTCTACCATTCTAAAATCCTTACATGTGAGTTGTTTTTAGAAGATATAATTCATAGGTAGTTTACTATGTTCACTTTATTTGCTTTGTGATCACTAGCTTGAATGTGAAGACTGCCTGAATGGTAATATTCTATAGCATTTCCTCTAGAATAGATAACAACTATTCATAGTAAATGACTATTTTCTCTGAATTGTTTTATAGTAATTGCCTCTGAGATTTCAAGAATAAGCACACATTATAAAAATAATTTAACATTTCATAGATTTCCTGGATGTGATTAAGTTGACATTCAGGAATATGCCAACTTCTTGCTCTTCAAATCTAAATGTTAAACGTAGAAAATATTTAACAAGAATAAAAAGTGAATGATTTGCAGAAACATATCAACTAATAATGAATGAATTTATGATGTCTGGAAAGCCTTCTTTAGTGGATCAATATGTAGACACAATCTCCCATTCTGTTCTGTTTGCTGATGTAGTTTAGAGCAGATTACATGTATTCTTTTCACATGACACACTGGAAAAATTAAGCATGTGTTCAATGAGGAGAAACATCCAACAAGCAAGAAAAAAATGACATATGTATATATTATATTTCTTTGGATAAAATAAACTCTTCATATCATAGTTTTTAAAGTATGTTTATTTTGAAGAGCATTCAATACAATTTAGTGTTCAAATTTCTTAGGAAAACTTTTGCTGTTCAGTGGAATAAAAACAAACATGTATGTATGCTTTATTATGTTTTCAATTTCATTGATGAATATTGGATTGTTTAGAATTTTTAGGTCTACTTTGTTCAACTTTGTTAATTCGTATGTATCTAGAAGTCTGACTATTTATTCCATTTTCCATTTTATTGGCATATAAGTTCCCAAAGTAGGTATTTATGAGCAGGATTTCTTTTGGGTCTGTAGTAATTTCACCATTTTAATTCCTAGTTGCACAGATTTGGGCCATTTCTTTTATTTTTTGACAAGGTTGGCAAAATGTGTGTCAAATTTACTTTTATTTTTGGAAGAACCAATTATTTTCTTCATACATTTTTGTATATCATTCTCTTAGTCTCCATTGCATTGATTTCTGCTCTGAACTTTAAAATTTCCTCCCTTGTATGACCTTTGAGTTTTGCTTGCTCTTCTTTTTTGAGAAGCTTTAGGTTCAGCATGAGGTTGTTTATTTGAGCTCTTTCTAATATCCCAATATGAGTATTCATTGCTATGAATTTCTCTCAAGAGACTGCTTCCATTGTGTACCATAGATTCTGATATATTATATTGGCATTGGCATTTACTTATACAAACAGATTTCTTATTGAATTTCCTGTGTGACCCATTGGTTATTCAGAAGTGTGCTATTCAACTTCCATGTGTTTATAAAATTTTTTTTT
>NW_022955961.1:0-286 GCF_012274545.1 Fukomys damarensis | reverse complement strand
TTTAGACTGAGGCAGAAAGAAGAGATAGGCATTTGATCAGTTATTTTGATCACTGTTATTTCATCATTGTTACTTTACTGCTGCTTTTCAAAATACTTGACCATTTAAGATGCTACTTTTAGCACATGACATGTACACATTTCTCAGTGCAGATGGAATTTGTTTTATATGTAAAGTAGAATGTACAAGATGTGTTTGCTAACTTACCAGAGTGCAATTTTAGTCACCTTTCATTGCCCTCTTATTTTTCCAAAAACATTATAATGAGTATATTAATTATTGTTTA
>NW_022955960.1:0-313 GCF_012274545.1 Fukomys damarensis | reverse complement strand
AGCACACCAACTTTCTAAATCCAAGGTCCAGAGGAGTAAAATAATCATCAGACATTAGACAAACGTGCTGTCACAGTCTTATCAGGGGGCAGCAGTGTCTCAAGCAGCCAAGGTTTCCTGATTTCATTTTACTCTTCTGCAAACTCATCAAAGGCTCAATGGCCACTTAACAATGGGCCACCAACATCTGGAGGCCTCACTCTAGTTGATCTCATGTGTTTCTGAGGCCATCCAAACATTCACAGTCCCTGCACACATGGCACAAACAGCCTTATGTGATTCAGGAATGGCAAGAGAGGAAAGGATCATGGGA
>NW_022955959.1:0-251 GCF_012274545.1 Fukomys damarensis | reverse complement strand
ACCCTGCTTATTTCACTTTGTACAAGATTCCTTTATTAGCTCTGCTAAAAGATTATGAGACATTCGGTGTGAGCATTGGCTTCACTCATACATACGACATCTGTTGCCCTTTGAAATCTCCATATTTTAAAAAAATAATATGGTCAAGACTCACAGTAAAATGTCAGGATGAACAGGTTTAAGGTTTCAACAGAACACTCCTTAAAGGTAAACTGTTCATAAGAGTATCATTTAGAAAATAAGGTATTTAT
>NW_022955958.1:0-217 GCF_012274545.1 Fukomys damarensis | reverse complement strand
AATACCAACAGATAGTCACACAAACCACAAATCTACCAACGTACTCTACTTTTAAAACCCAGAGCATCCACTGATGTACAGAGCATCAGTATACATGTAAAATAAAACAAGAACCAAAGAAATACCTCTACTCATGAACATTCTTGCCTCAATAGCAACTAAATGCCTGGGACAGAAGGAAAAAAATTACGGGAGAAATAATCAGAGGATTGAAGAC
>NW_022955957.1:0-548 GCF_012274545.1 Fukomys damarensis | reverse complement strand
GATACCAAACCAAACCAAACCAAACAAAACAAAAAAGCAAAAAAACCCAATTACAAATAAACACATTGCCAGGCAGGACTCAAAACCTGGCTTCCTGATTCCACATTCAGTGCTTATTAGGTGTCACAACTTCCTGCTGAAGAGACATAGAAATGGCTTTAAAGTATTCGAAAACATTTGCATATTCACAAGGCTCTGTTTTGCATTTTTAAAATGCTTCTAGTCACAAAAATGATAATTCTTAAAAGCTACAGTTAGTACTCTAAATTTTTTTTATGGAGTGCAATCTTTCTTAGGGGTACTGTGATAATTATGAATAGAAGAGGTTCACTATGGAGAGTTAAACTGTTGAATGGGGGAAGTAGCTGAAATAAAGGCTACTACATGGTCTCAAAGCAGAAAGCATTCAGTGAGAAGTGGAGTGGCTGACAAGATGTGGAGGCAGGATTTGAGGAAACTTTGCAAGTCAGACAGCCAAATTCTGGCTGCAGAGATAAGTCTCCAATTGCTGTGCAAACAAATCTTCAAAAACGAAATACAACCTCTCT
>NW_022955956.1:0-237 GCF_012274545.1 Fukomys damarensis | reverse complement strand
CTTAAAAGGATATTTCTAAGTGAAAGAAGCAGTGTAAAGGGCAACATATGTGAATCCAAATACGTGACATTCTAGAAAAGGCAAAACAGAAACGGTCTGGTATTTGTGGAATAAAGGAAAGGGTTTACGGCAGCGCAACTAGTCAGTATGGTTCTGTAAAGGCAGACATACCGCTAAACCTGTTAAAATTCACAGGACTTTACAGCAAGAGGAATGAATTCAGTATGCGCAAATGTG
>NW_022955955.1:0-418 GCF_012274545.1 Fukomys damarensis | reverse complement strand
TTTTCCTCCTGTACTTTGGTATATCATGGTGTTCAAAACAGAGTATTTTTGACATTCTGCCTCCTAGGAATGTGATCACAATATTCTCCTATGTTACTTCCTTCTGCCTTGCTAGCCAAAGTCTTTCAGCTAAATGTCGGTGGTCTGGAGAGATCAGAACATCTCTGTCTCTAGTTATAATATTGGACAGAGAGCATAGTCCCAGCCTTCAAGTGTTTTGTTCCATATAGTAATTCTACGCTGCTCTTTATGCAGTGGATTTGGTGTTTCTGAGTTTTTGTCCTTTGCTGATTGAGTTGCTCTGTCCCTAGTTTTTATTGTCCTAGGCCTTCTCCTTATGAACCTTTTCATTGGGCTCTAAGGTCCTGTGATGACTTCACTTCCAGGGCTTGTTATTGATGTCCAGTAGCTTTGAAGA
>NW_022955954.1:0-201 GCF_012274545.1 Fukomys damarensis | reverse complement strand
TTCTAACATCTTATATAGGAAAGTTACATCAATAAAGAGAAGTCAAATTTGGAAATTACACTTGCTGTTCTGATCTTATTCTCATTTTGGAGATCACTCTTAACATTGGCAATAGAAGGGTTCCATTTATCACTGGTCTAGATGAATTGCTACTAAAATGTACTCATTTTAAATTGCCTTGCTTTGATATGCTGCTTACAA
>NW_022955953.1:0-236 GCF_012274545.1 Fukomys damarensis | reverse complement strand
GCTGCCCGGGGATGGGACAGTGGCGTGGCCTCAAATGAGAGACCCGGCACCACTGGTGCTTTCCCTCTGGGTAAGAGTTTTAGTTTTCAGTCCTGGATGGTAAATTATAAAGAGCGGAGCATTAGACCAACTTTAAAAAATACTACTTCTGAGATAATAAATGTGAATTCTGCGTAATGACTTTTATTTTTATATCTTATTTAAATAACAAATAGCATTGCGTGTTTTTATCAGAT
>NW_022955952.1:0-1078 GCF_012274545.1 Fukomys damarensis | reverse complement strand
AAAAAAATCTCTTGCTTAGAGATAGGAGGACAGGATTTCTTGGGGTGACACAAGCAGAATCACTGAGCTCTTCTTGCCCAACCTGATAAACAAGGCAGCACCCCTAGGCTCTGCCACTAAGGAAGCCTTTTTAAACATTGCAGAAATAAATTACCTCTGCACTTTAGAAAAGCCCATGGAAAGGGGGCCTGTTATCCAAAATGCCAGGCCACCATTTCCAGGCTAGCATTGCCATTGATCCTCGACTGCCATGGGTAGAAGATCAGAAAATAAACGCAAAAGAGAAAAATATTAAATCAAAAGGGAGAGCAAGGAAAGAGAGCATCTTGGCAGCATCTCAAAACCTGAAGAATTAGTACGACAATTCAGTTTAACACCTGAAGAATTAATAAAACAATTCAGTTTAACCTTCGAGTTCAGATGCTCTGATATTCTTTCAGACACACTTGCCTTAATTCCCCAACCAAATCCCAAAGGATTTGAGGACACCACTGTCAAGCAACCACACAGTTGGGACATGTAGAACCATCTGTCCTCTTAAGCAAACTGGCAATGATAACAAAACACACAAACCTCTAAACCCTCTTTTCGTTACCACCCCATCTCCCTGCATCTCTTCAGACCAAAAATCAAGAGTCAGCTGTACTCACTACCTTTATGTCCTCAATTCTTATTCTTGCGAGCTCTGTGCAACCAGGCTTCCAAACTCAACTTCTTCTAACCGATCCACCAAAACTGCTCTTCGTAAATCCAATAGGCATCATCTGACACCCCTTTTGACCACTCCTTCTATGTAGATAATTTTATCACTTGCCTTTCAGAACACCACATTCTTCTAATTTTCTTCCTCCCTCACTGGCTGTTGCTTCTCAGTGTCCTTTGCTGGGTCTCCCTCCTCTTTCGGATCTTGAAACGTTGTAGCACCCAGGCCTCTGTCCTTGGCCCTCTCTTTATCTACAAGCATTTCCCAGACCAGCAATATTAAATAGAAATGTTAACACGAGCAAAAAAGCAGCATACATAATTTTGAGTTATCTGATGGCCAGATTTTTAAAATAACAATGAAAAGAGACCCCCC
>NW_022955951.1:0-249 GCF_012274545.1 Fukomys damarensis | reverse complement strand
AAAAATTCTTTTTCATGTTGATTACTATGTTTAAATTTAATATTAATTAATAACTAATATGCCATGCACTTGCATGTGTAAAATGTGTAATCACTCTGAAATAATTAAGAATTCTAGGCAATTTATCAGACCAAAAATACAAAGAACACAAAGTTCTATCTTTAAAAATTCACCCAATGAATCAGTCTCCAGCTTTTAGCATCATATATGATGAAACAATTAATAAACTAATAACAAACATCAGTGTCC
>NW_022955950.1:0-489 GCF_012274545.1 Fukomys damarensis | reverse complement strand
AGAAAAAACCTACCCTCCCTTTACAAATTTAGACTGCAGTGCATGAGAAAAACTTCTAAGTTCATCAATATAAGGAAGGAAAATCTGAAAGCGCAATGCACGGACCAAGACAATAAAGGCCCAGCTAAGGGAGAAGGCATCCGTCGTGACATGAGCCTCACCCAGAAGAAGTTGGATGACTTCTGCACAGCTCTTGCCACCTCCATGGAAAGTGAGTCACTTGCCATGACCCAAATGTTTGAACCCACCCAAAAAAATCTTACCTGTGTGAGACTCGGCAGAAGGAAGGGTCTCATCCTCCAATATGGAAGCTGAAAATGCCAGGCAATTGCTCTCCCTGAACTCATAACCCAGACTTCGCCAATCCAAGGTTTATACCTGTGCCATTGATTCAAGGTCAAGTGATTTGAAGAAGACCCAGATGAAACAGGAGAAGAGGAAACAAAAGGCTGCTTAGAAGTCCCTAAGTGATAATGGTAGCACCCTGTG
>NW_022955949.1:0-203 GCF_012274545.1 Fukomys damarensis | reverse complement strand
AAGCCCCTCCGAAGGAATGCCTATCACCTTTCACTGAGCTCCAGCTCTTAAAGGTTTCACCTCGATGTCAGCACACTGAGAATCAGGCCTCTAGGACCTGAAACCTTGGAGCATACACTTAACATATATCCCAGTCATAGCTTTCTACCTGGGCTCCGAAGATCATGGTGCCCTCGGGATGTACAATGCATTCATCCAAACCC
>NW_022955948.1:0-241 GCF_012274545.1 Fukomys damarensis | reverse complement strand
ACCAAGAATTAGGAGAGGTGAATAGATGAACAAACCACAGCATTTACATGGTGGAGTACCATTAGGAAATAGAGGGTAAACTACATTTAGCATCACTTATCCAAAATATTTCAGACCAATGTTGTTCCCAAATTTGGAACATTTTGGATTCCAAGTTTTTGGATCAGAGATGCTCAATCTGTATTGATTCAAGCAACATAAGTCACAAGTGCATTTCTGAAGTGAATGCCACTGGAACTCA
>NW_022955947.1:0-298 GCF_012274545.1 Fukomys damarensis | reverse complement strand
TGAGCTACTGGCCTTTGGTCTTCTTCCCAGAGTTGCACCTCAGCTTCCTTGCTCCTGATGTCTCGGAATTGGACCGAGCCACTGGACAGCTTTCCTGGGTCTCCAACTTGGCCACTTGTGGGACTCCTCAGCCTCCATGGTGGATTGAGCCAATGCTTGTGACAAATTCCTTCACATATCTCTCTCCACAGATAGCTAAGTAGTTAGATAAATTAAATAGATAGATGATAGATGATAGATAGATAGATAGATAGGACACTTGCTATTACAAGGATCTCAGTTAAAGAAGTACATTATA
>NW_022955946.1:0-919 GCF_012274545.1 Fukomys damarensis | reverse complement strand
CAGTTTATGAATTAGAGAAATTCCCTTTAGAAATGACACCTTCGGGTTAACAAGGAGGGCTTTCACTTCTCCTTCATCACACTTCCTCTAGTTAAAACGGGGGATCTGGAAACTCCTGATGTCCTGTTTGCCTTGAG
This sequence comes from Fukomys damarensis, assembly GCF_012274545.1. Taxonomy (NCBI): domain Eukaryota; kingdom Metazoa; phylum Chordata; class Mammalia; order Rodentia; family Bathyergidae; genus Fukomys; species Fukomys damarensis. The sequence goes on along the minus strand of NW_022955946.1, from coordinate 782 downwards.
GTTCTGTCCAGTAAAGGCAGCTTCCATGGCTGGACATCAGGATAAAAAATGTAATTTTTTATTGTAATTTATGATCATGCTCTGTAGTTAATATTGTCAGTACCTTTCATGTGCCACAGATGTAACTATGGCATGGTGATGGAAAGGGAAAAGAGCGGGGGACGGAGGGAGCCAAATGTAGCAGAACTCATAGTAATTTACACATCTACAGGGCAGACAGTTCGCACTATGATTTTGTATATAGTTTTTGATCTTTCTCACCAATGCTGGGTGAGGCAATCTAGGATTCCTTTCTCCATTTTACAGCTACATTTCAGAGAGGTTAACACATTTTTTGTAAGCTCACACAGTCCATTGGAAATGAATCCAGAACAGAAAAGATCTTTTCTGGTTCGAAGCCCTGTGATTTCCAAGTATCACTCAGTATCAGTGAAACAAATACAACACTATTGTAGTGTTACTAGTGTTCTGATTTTTCTACTGTACAGAAAAAAGTAAAACTTTCTCGGTAAGTTAATGTCACTTAGAAACAAATTGCATACTGGCTAAATTCTTCAGGTATAACATCAGAATTCTTGGATTTGAAGTTCAAAATCCATATTACTCATTAACTGTGGAAACAAAGGAAATGTAAAAAATGTCCACGAAACCTCATTTGCTTTAGTTATGAAATAATGTGCATCTGTCTATACTGTACATGTTATAGGATCATTGGACATTGAACAGAATTTAAAAGTACTAAGAAGCATACAAAAGTCTTCCAAAAATATGCTGGTAGCAAT
>NW_022955945.1:0-275 GCF_012274545.1 Fukomys damarensis | reverse complement strand
GATGCAAATAATAAATATATATACCAAACACAAGTGTGCCCAACTATATAAAACAAATATGAACGGACATAAAAAATTAAATAAACAATTAAATGTACCAATGAAATTAATTTTATAAACACTCATTTTCATAAAAATAAAGCCATAAAGTAAAAGATTCATGGAAATGTTTAATCACAGAGATAGTTTCATAATGGATTCCTTGGGCAACATTTTGGCTGGAAAATGAGAAGCCACACACATTAAAAAGGGAAGGTCGACAATGTTGACATTTT
>NW_022955944.1:0-277 GCF_012274545.1 Fukomys damarensis | reverse complement strand
ATCCCTGAGGGCCCGCCGTTGCATGGCAACTGAAGAGCTGCTAAACCGCAAGACCAAGGTTGGCGGGAAAACGGCCCATTTGCGCAGGCCCAGCGGACGTCTCGAGGTGCACTGTGGGTCAAAAAGGGGCCGGCCTTCCTAGGCGCCTGCTTCAACTCAAGAAGTGTATAATCCTCCTGCTCATCTAGGCGGACTCTCCCGGGACGAACTCGTACAGCCATGCAGGCCCCTGGCAGTGGCTCCGGTGGAGCAGAGGGCCATGACAGCAACCAGGGTG
>NW_022955943.1:0-888 GCF_012274545.1 Fukomys damarensis | reverse complement strand
GCTCAGTGGCAGAGTGCTTGCTGAGCATGCATGACTCCTCTGTTCAATCCCCAGTGCCACAGAGCAAAACAAAAATCAGAAACCAGAATGTCTCACAATGAATAGTATCTTAAATTATATTTCTTATTGCTAGATAAATGGCAGATCTTGTGACTTAGCATCCTAGATTTGAATATAGCAGATAACAAGACCTACTCATATCTGACAGCAAAAAAGGTGCACAGTATTCTAACCATAACAAAGTAGAAACAAAAGTAATTTAAATAATCTTTTCAACATATAAATGCTTAGCCAGGCATGGTAGCACATGCTCCAAATACTCGCACTTGGAGAGTGAGGCAAGAAGGCCCCAAGTTCAAGGCCAGCCTGGGCCACTTAGTTCAAAGCTGGCCTGGAAAACACAGGAAGACCCTGTCTCAAAACACGGAAAGAAAAAAATAATCCCTTGTAAATAATTACATAATGAGGTACTAGACCCTCTTGTGTTTACACAGAATCTACACGAATATATGTGACAAGTGCAAGGCATAGTGATTCAGGGATATATCGAGATACTCGCATAAAACTTCAAATAAAACAAAGTACAGTCTTCCCTTATTTTAAAACCTACCGATCTGTGCCGATAGAAAGCTCGGGAGTGCCAGGACACAGTACCCCACTGTCTGCTATCTGCTTGGCACACTGCTTCAGTGCTGCTGTCCACAAAACTGCTGTCCACAACCAAGACCAAGTCACTGAGGCAGCCAAAGCAAACTCCACCAGTATGGGCTTCACTGAGAACCGCTGATCTACAGGACTGGAAAAGGAGCTACACCAGAGATACAGTGTTAATGAACAAAGCAGACAGGTGTAACATAATCTACTGTGTATGTGTATTAAGATAGTGTC
>NW_022955942.1:0-230 GCF_012274545.1 Fukomys damarensis | reverse complement strand
GCTCTTGCAGTAACCAAACAGAAGACAGTTAAATTGAGAGAGAAAATGAGAGAATAGCAAAGACAGAAGACACAAGAGGGAGACAGGAATACTTCCTATAAGTATAAGAATCTTCAGGGTCTCAACGGACCAAAGGAAGAACAAATGAAATTGAAAGAGATACCCTGGTCATTTCACCCAAATACTTCGTTGTGGAAGTAGGCAAATGGGGAATGGTAATTGGAGCAGTA
>NW_022955941.1:0-206 GCF_012274545.1 Fukomys damarensis | reverse complement strand
GGTGGAGCTGTCTCCCTTCCAGTTGAATTGCTAAGATAGATGATATGGAGGAGGCGGGAGCAAAACCAAATTTTTTAACTTTACTGCACTGGAGGGTATGAATGGAAAAGCATGATGGGACTCAGAAGAAAGATGAAACAGGACTTACACTCAGATTAAAAAGAACTAAAATGAGAAAATCTCTAATAGATTAAAATCAGATAAGA
>NW_022955940.1:0-242 GCF_012274545.1 Fukomys damarensis | reverse complement strand
GGATGGGAAGGGAACACAAAAGAATCAAGATATGTTATGTACTTTCACCTACTTCCTTTTTCAGTGTAAACTTTAAGTACTGAAAATAAGAAAGAGGTGACAAAGAGCAGCCCAGCTGCTGCGTTACACTCCAGTAGCAATGCCCCTGTGACCCATTAACAGAATACAGTGGTGTTCCTGGTCTCCCTCCCCTGGCCCCTGTGAATAAGAGAAAGTAGGCCTCTGTTAGGCTCCTGTGATAA
>NW_022955939.1:0-267 GCF_012274545.1 Fukomys damarensis | reverse complement strand
AGAACGGCAGTGGTTTTGCACTGACCAATTACCTACAGACCCAATACTGTCAAGGGCCAAATGTATGCTTATATCACCAATAAAGAATATAATCCATAAAATACATATTCAAAATCTAATTTATTAAAAAGATAAAAACTACTAAGGAACAATAATAGAAATGCATCTGCATCTGCATCCAGATCTGGTGAAAAAAATCACACTTACTCTAAAAATACAAACGCCTACATCAAGCTAGTGGAAGTCTGTAAAGAAAGGGTTTCTGGC
>NW_022955938.1:0-212 GCF_012274545.1 Fukomys damarensis | reverse complement strand
GACTGGTAAGAAAAAAAAGAAAATAATTCCACAGGGCCTAGAGACAGACATGCCTGCCTCTTACCTCTGGACTCTAGAGAGCACAGTCCAGGTGCTGCCAGGGCTGTGTCCCCTCAGGAAGTGTGAAGAGAAAGGATCCATTCAGGAGACCATGTGGCTGGGGCAGAATTCCACTTTCCAGGGCTGCTGAGCTGGACTCCTTTTTGCCTCCT
>NW_022955937.1:0-254 GCF_012274545.1 Fukomys damarensis | reverse complement strand
TTTAGTGCTATTAATATTATTATCTTCACCCTCATCATTGATGACCATCTAAGAGTCAGTTATTATAGAAGTCATATTGTCTTGTCCCTTTTGCCCTAAATACTTCAGGGTGTATCTCCTATGAATAAGAATAGTCTCTTGTGTAACTATGGTATAAGTATGACCTTCGGGAAATGTAATTTTGATATAATACAATTATCAAATACCTAGGTTTGATTGTGATATGCAGATTTTGCTTATTGTCCCAATAATGT
>NW_022955936.1:0-516 GCF_012274545.1 Fukomys damarensis | reverse complement strand
CCCAAACTCTTCAGTAGATTTTGATGTAACAGCCAGCAGACACTAATTGATAAGTTTTGCTATCTTCTCCAGCTCCACTATCTTCTCCAGGTCCTTCTCCAGGACCTCAGGAGACACTGATCCAGCAACTATTTCCACGGGGAAAGCCAGGGCCAGGCTTGGGACTATAGTCCTTATAATTCCACAGGCAGAAGCCTCTAATCAGGTCTCTAATGAGAGTTCGAGATCAATCCACCTACAAGGGTTGAGGGAAGACTGGTGATTGGAGGATTGTCCTAAGCATGCCTGCTAATAAGGCCAGAGGGAAGGGAATCCCAAGAAAGATTTACTTTCTTTTTAGTCCTTAGTCAGAAAGAGCCTGGGACCTTAGAGAGTGGTTTTAGCAAGACTCATGAGCCAGGTTGTGAGTGGAGGGATGATATTTTCAAAAGGAGGCAGCCTGGGTGTGAGGCGCTACCTGCAGACACCAGCCTCCTGCTCCTTCCCTTCTCATCTGGATATTAGTCTGCATTCTCT
>NW_022955935.1:0-383 GCF_012274545.1 Fukomys damarensis | reverse complement strand
CTATAGTTACTTCCCTCATTGCTGGGTCATAATACCCGACACCTAAAAATTAAAGGAAGAAAGATTTGTTTTGGCTCACAGTTTATAGAAGTTTCAATCCATAGTCAGCTGGCTCTAAGGCAAGGCGACATGGCAGAGGAGGATGACAGGCCATGCACCAGTCGCCCCTCCTCCAACCAGGCTTCACTTCCCAACATGACATTTAGCTATAAACTCAGGACTCTCAAGCCCCCACCCCACAATCCAATCACCTACCAAACGCCCCACATAAGAGCACCTGAGGCTTTGGGGGATTTGGTCCATGGGCCACTAAAATCTGCAGCTAGCTCTCTGTTCTTTCTGTTATAACTGGAATACAGTTCATATGACCTTCTTGTCTTTTG
>NW_022955934.1:0-211 GCF_012274545.1 Fukomys damarensis | reverse complement strand
CATCACTCCTTCTCAGATGTCTTTGCTAGTTTCTCTTATTCTTCCAATTCTTTAACATTTGCTATTGCTCAGGGTTTATTCTGTGCCTTCTCTCCTCACTCTATACACCTTTTCCTGGAACACATGAGGCTTCTAAGATTCCCAGACAAGGTCTTCCTTCATTGTCTCATGATATTCAGATCCGATGTAAATTTGTTAAATAAAGAAAAAA
>NW_022955933.1:0-221 GCF_012274545.1 Fukomys damarensis | reverse complement strand
ATCTTCCTACTCTTAATCTCCTTTGTTCCTAGAATTCATTCTTCAATTTTTAGAGAACAAGAGCTTGGCATATCAGACATCTAACAGGTTGGGAGATATAATGATAGAACAATAATACATAATAGGACAGGCCCTTGCCTTGCCTCCATCTTTTTTTCCCCCACAGAACATTTTGTTCCAGAAATGTAACAGTTTGTTCTGCTGGGCAGTGCTCCTCCCAA
>NW_022955932.1:0-229 GCF_012274545.1 Fukomys damarensis | reverse complement strand
AAAAAAAAAAAATCAAATGATTTGACAGAATCTTGCCCAAATCACTACATCAACACAGCAAGGAGCCAATGGTAGAGAGAGGCCACACCTCAGAGGGCTTATGATGGGGCTCACTGGGTAACTGCAAACTACTCCTGGACTCCCGGACCTCTGCAGGTAGCGCTTGTAACCTCCAACTTAGATTATTTCAATCAACTGTCTCTGAGAAAGCGTATACCAAATGTCTACA
>NW_022955931.1:0-951 GCF_012274545.1 Fukomys damarensis | reverse complement strand
TACACAGGCATTTCACCCTGAAAGCCTGCAGTTTATACCAGGGTTCACACATAGTGCTGTACCGTCCATGGAAAATGTGTAATAGGTTTGACAAGCGTGTAATAGCACACCCACCATCATAGCATCCAATACAGAGTAGAGTTCCTGTCCTAAAAATGCTGTGTGTCCCACCTATTTATCCCTCCCTCTTCCCAACCCTTGGCAATCACTGATCTTTTTACTGTAGCCCTAGTTTTAGACTTTCCAAAAAGTCCTAGAGTTGAAATTATACAGTACATACCCTTTGCAGATTAGTTTCTTTTACTTAGAAATATGTATTCAAGCATCTTCCGTGTCTTCTCATAGTAAATCTTTTGTTTTTAGGAATGAACGATATTCTGCTCACTGGGTACACCCCAGTTCATGCCTTCACTCATCTACTGAAGGACATCTTGGTTGCTTTCACCTTTTGACAATTTAAGCTGCTATAAACATCCGTGTGCAAACTTTTGTTTTCAATTTCTTTGAGTTAAATATGAAGGAACACACTGAATGGATCACATGGTAAGGGCATGTTTAATTTTGTAGGAAATCACTAAACTGCCTTGCAGAGTGACTGTACCATTTGCAGCATTTTTTACTGTCTCATACCATTCCCACCAGCCATGATGAGGATCCTTGTTGCCCCGCGTGCGTCCTCACCAGCAGTGTAGTGGTTTCTCGGTCCTGTTGTAATTTGTGTTTCCCGGATGAGCATCTTTTCATATGTTTATTTGCTTATTTGGTGTATCTTCTTCAGAGAGGCACCCGTCGAAGTCTTTTGCTTAGTTTTTTTAACAAGCAGGTTCCCTGGTTGGGGGAGAAGTCTCTACTCTTTTGCTTCCTTCTCTCTACTGTATTGTGGTGGCAGACTCACAGTCCACGGTGTGGCAGCTCTTAGCGGTTTAGCAGGATCAGGCCAAGAAGAATGGA
>NW_022955930.1:0-234 GCF_012274545.1 Fukomys damarensis | reverse complement strand
GGGAACTGGTAGTCTCGGCTGCTCCTTCCTCAGGATCCACCTCTTGACCCATGATCTTTGGAGCTGCTGGTGTCCAGTCACTTATCACTAAAGAGCTCTAGAATCAGGTCCGTTCTACTACATGTGGGACACCTCCAGCAGTCAGGCTGGCCTGTCCATGACTCTTGGAGCTTTGATATCTGAGGAGCCCCAAAACCAGGTGTGTATACAAAGATATCTTGAAATTCCAGAGGG
>NW_022955929.1:0-200 GCF_012274545.1 Fukomys damarensis | reverse complement strand
AGGAAGTCACTGAATACTATGTCTCTTCCATCCAAGTGATTTTCACAGCAGGCAATCTGTGAGGATACCACAGGAGCCCCATACTGTGAACTAAAATGGTATTGTGGATACAGATTTATATGTGATCCTTTTCAGATCTAAGCACTGTCTGCTTTCCTGACTATGGGTTGAGCTGAATGGGCAGTGAGGAGAAAAACCAC
>NW_022955928.1:0-649 GCF_012274545.1 Fukomys damarensis | reverse complement strand
TGAGGCAACTTGCCTGGCCCCCAGATGTCCTCAGACTGACTTGGCCCAGCACTGTCCCCACAGTCTGGTTCAGTCTAACCGTAATGCATTTTCACAATGGCTCCTCCTCACCTGAAATTCCACCTTATTAGGGTCACTCCTCCCTCTGAGGTCCTGGACTGTGATCTCCCTCTGGGGCAGGAAAGTTGGTTTTCATACTAAGAGAGAATCGAGGAAAGAGAAGCCAGCTCCCCACAGAGACTTGCCACGCTGTCTCTTCCTGTTAAAGTCACCTGCCCAGGTAGGTGCCTCCAAAGAGGACTGTGTTCAGTGTCTCTGAAGGACCTCTCTGGCTTGGACTGGGGCCCTTTCCTATCAGCAGGGCTGAGGGAGCTCCACGGGCCCCGGCCAGGATGGATGAGGATGATGGAGTCTGGATAAGGTGATGTTCATATAATGTGTTCATTATTTGTTTACTAATGAACTAGGACTTGTAGGTTGATACGTTTGTATAAGACAGCAATAGGGATTCACAAAACATGTTTGTTTGTAATTATTTATATGTGTATTCGCATAAGACTGTGTGGAGGCTTTTCCTTTCAGTTGCTCTGATGAAGCCCCCCAGAGAGACGGATGGAGATTCTCAGGGACAGAGTTAATGCCAAAGTTT
>NW_022955927.1:0-883 GCF_012274545.1 Fukomys damarensis | reverse complement strand
GGAGGCCCAGCCAGAGTCTCCTGTGTCCCTGATGTACGAAATGGTGGTATTTCAACTGAGCTTTCATGCTTTCAGTCCTTTAAGAGAAGTCTCTGAACACCACTATTCTGAATTCCCTGTTAATGTGGGCCTTGTGCTGTAGAAGAACCCTCTCTGTAAACAATCAGTTGGATGGCTGTTGCCGTATCTTTATTCTGAATTGATTCATACTTAACATGCTCAACAGCTGTTAACTGAGCATCTAGACATGTGCCAGATTTGTTCTCTGTCTCTGGAACACAAAGCGAAACATAAGAACAGCCTTTAATGTACTCATAGCCTAGTAAAAGGAACAGACGAGACAGAAGCTAACAATTTCATTACCATGTGACCAGTGCTAGACCACAGATGGCTACAAGCTTCAACTATGCCTAAAGAAGGGAAGCAGAAAGACCATCAGCAAAGGTGTTACCTTTGGGGGGGCAAGGACACACCCAAGGTCAAGGGCTCCGCATTGAAAAATGCAAGGTGAATATGAAGGAACACAAGCAGTAAAAACAGCTTGTATTCATTTAAGCATTTCTCATTGAAGAACTTGTTCCTCCCCTCTGCCCCCAACCCAGATACACACATATATTCCCAAAAGAGAAGATACTATTTCTACTACTTAAAGAGATCAAAACTCAAAATAAGTCCATTCCACCCTTGTGTTTACATGTTTGCTCATTTTTCAATGAAACACTTTATTTAAAATCTATTCTAGCCAGGCATGGTGGCACATGCCTGTAATCCCAGCACATGGGAGGCTGAGGCAGGAGGATCGCTGTTGAGTTCGAGACCAGCCTGGGCAGTTCCAGGCAGTCTGAACTACATAGTGAGGCCCTGTCTCAAAAAAAAAAAAAAA
>NW_022955926.1:0-218 GCF_012274545.1 Fukomys damarensis | reverse complement strand
TGCATAGAGTTAGCTACATCCTGCCTAAGTACTTCTGTTTTACCAGTGTTAACTCATTTTCTTTTTAGAGTTAGACGAGATAGTGATTTCCATAATGTTTGTATAAGTCAGGTTGAAACTGGGGGATAAGTAAGCTAAGTAAGATTCCTAAGGTTATATGTGTGGCAACTGACTACAGAGGGATTTGAATTCAGGTAGTGTGGGTCTAGCATTTGTTC
>NW_022955925.1:0-214 GCF_012274545.1 Fukomys damarensis | reverse complement strand
TTATGAAATACTTAGTCATGCCTGAGCCAGCAACCATTTCATTTTCTGTTTTCCTAATGTCAAATCAGCCTCTCAGTAGCCAAGTATAATGTGTGTCCTTCAACCCTAAGCCCCACAACTCACAGGCACAAAGCTTTCTTAGAACAAAATATCTTTGATGTGCCTGGCACCTCACCCTTCCTCTGCCAGGCATCTTGATGCTGGGTGTCCCGTC
>NW_022955924.1:0-313 GCF_012274545.1 Fukomys damarensis | reverse complement strand
CCTTTTTTTTTTTTTTTTTTTTTTTTAACTAAGAGAAGGCTGTTTCTGAGTCCATTGCTCATTACAGAGTACGTTTGCCATGTGAGAGGCTCTGGGTTCTATCCCGAAAAGCGAGAAAGCAGGTCTAAAGGTGTGTGTTCAGGGGAATATAGTAGTGCTTTGCCACCGCATTGAGGCTCTCAATTGCCCAGCAGGGCTGGGGAACAGATTCACAGGCTGCCTCCCTCCTCCTGACCACATCTGGGTCATAGCTGACCTATGTCACAGTCAGAGGTAGTTATGTGAGGCACATATGTGATATTTTCCCAACTTC
>NW_022955923.1:0-459 GCF_012274545.1 Fukomys damarensis | reverse complement strand
CTGGGCTACATAGTGAGTTCCAGGGCAATCTCAACTACATAGTAAGACCCTGTCTCAAAAAACCAAAAACTAAAAAATAAAAATAAAAAAATCTTCCATGTCAGAGCATGAGTCTGCACTGCATCATTCCTTTCTAAAAACATTTTGATAGTACTGGGGATTGAGTCCAGGGTTACTCTATCACTGAGTTGCATCCCAGTCTTTTTTCATTTTCACTTTTGAGACAAGGTCTTACTAAATTTCCCGGTGGGACTTGAACTGGTAATCCTTGGGGTTGGCCTCCCTCAATACTGGGATTATTAGCCTACACCACTAAACCTGGCCCCCAGCTCAGTTGAAATTTTATTTTGAGATAGAATCCTGCCTTATCTTAGGCTCCTGCCTCAGCCCCCCTCCCCAAACGAATGGAACTATGGGCATGTGCCATGGCATCCAGGAATGCTGCATTACTTCTTTGGG
>NW_022955922.1:0-202 GCF_012274545.1 Fukomys damarensis | reverse complement strand
AGGGATAATGGTGTGCTCACTCTGACCAAGTAGTCCTCATGGGAGCCATGCCTAGAGGATGCAGTGAGGGCGGAATTGCCGCATGCTTACCGCTACTCACCAGCCCTCCCTATGTCTGACTCTTCCAGGAGGAAAGCAAGTTTCCATGACTACCTATCCTGAATGAGTCCACCAGGTGGAGCCAAGGAACAGGGCCATTTCA
>NW_022955921.1:0-239 GCF_012274545.1 Fukomys damarensis | reverse complement strand
ATCTCCACACTTGGGTCCAGCTGGCGATTCCAGCTGGGGCAGGACGAGCTGGGAAGGGACCTCGACGGGGGAGGTGGCCGCCGGCCATCCCAGCTGGAGCCTCAGTTTCTTTATCTGAACCTTCATGCAGGGCAGTAGAGGTTTAAAGGAAAAAACAGGACCTGGGTGCGGCGTGCAGCCTGAAGGGCAGCTGCTGACTCACTGTTGGGCAGCGAGACCCAGAAATCTGCTGCCGCCTT
>NW_022955920.1:0-254 GCF_012274545.1 Fukomys damarensis | reverse complement strand
GCACCACGGGTCTGCATCTCACAGCCTTGTAACGCCCTCACACTGCATTGCAAGTATGGCTGAGTGCAGCTGGCCCAGCACAGGGCTGCCTCCCCGGGAAGGATGTGCCTTTCACATGTGCTCAGTCCTGTGGAAAGAGGGGGGCACAGCAGTCATCTGGCCGGACTCGAACATCAGGAGGCCGTCACAAGCCCCACACAGCCACTGCTCCAGCCCCAGTCCGCAGGGCAGTGTCGTCTGCTCTTGAACACCAC
>NW_022955919.1:0-205 GCF_012274545.1 Fukomys damarensis | reverse complement strand
TTGTTTGATCTTTCACTACTGTATGTAGTGTAATTATAATTCTTTGAATTTTGAATAATATTTGTATTGATGGAAATCTTCATTGTTTAATTTTTCTGCAGGTGACTTTCGGCTTCTATGTTACAAAACCCAAGACAAGCTCTTGAGTTAAAAGTAGAAGTTAAGAGGCTGGGGATTTAGCTCAGTGGTTCTGCCAGCTGCCTTG
>NW_022955918.1:0-209 GCF_012274545.1 Fukomys damarensis | reverse complement strand
GTGCCACCACACCTGGCTTGTCAGGATTTTTGAATTATATCTTCAATTTAATTGACAGATATTGGTTTAGATTTTTTAAATTTAGCTTTAGTAATTCATTTTTTCTGTGTTTTTCATCTTCTTAAAATATAGGTCCTCGAAGTAGGTATTGATGATCTGGATTTCTGCAGGATCTGTTGTGATTTCATCATTTTCATTCCTAATTGCAT
>NW_022955917.1:0-201 GCF_012274545.1 Fukomys damarensis | reverse complement strand
CACTTCCAGTTCTCCATCTTACCCAGTAATAGGGTAAACTCAGTTTGTCCTGTAGCTTCTCAGGCTCCAACCACACCACTCCCGGCCCAGCTTACAAAATCTAGAATTCCTTTACCTCAATTCTGATTTTTCTGAGATGAAATGATCATTGACTTATTTACATAATTTTGGGTGGTACATAACTTGGTGATAAAGAGACAT
>NW_022955916.1:0-1073 GCF_012274545.1 Fukomys damarensis | reverse complement strand
TTTATTCAACATTAGGTTTGTGAAAAACATTAATGGTGTATTATACAAATCAGATTTGTTTATTTTCACTGCTGTGTAATATACCATTGTGAGAAAATACTATTATCTATAAATAGTGCTTCTATGACCATTGCTTTATCTGTTATTTGTGTACCTGAAGAGTAGAATTGCAAATATGAAGATACTAGGTTTCCAAGATGCGGCAAACTGTTCCCTAAAGAAATTAAGCAAGCTTATCATCCAACCAACAGACTTTGAGCATTCCTTTAGCTCTACATATTTGTCAACCCTGGATATAGTCCTTTTATTTTAACTTTCTGGTGACTCAGCAATGGTATTTCATTTTATTTTATTTTGTATGTCCCTAATATGTAATGTGGTTACCACTCTTTCCTATATTTAGTGGTGATTTGATATTTCTTCTTTTATGAACATTCTTGCCTAATTTCCTGATCAGTGGCTATTTTACTTTTATAGATTTATGGGAATGAGTGATATATAGATGATTTTTTATTAGATATACATACTATAAGTATTTTCTACTGTGGTTTATCTTTTTGCTCTATGTTGTCTTTGAAGTACAAAGTTTTACTACTGTCAAAATTATCAATCTTTTTATGTTAATTCATTATGTATTGCTTAAAAATATTTTTCTATACAAATTTGGATATTGTCCATTTTTTTCTAGAAACTTTATCATTTACCCTTTATATTTATGCTTAGAAGTGTTTAGGTACAGTATTGCTTTTTGCATACATCATGAATTGGGAGATAAGTTTTAGTTTTTCTTGCATATATACAGTTGACCTAAAACTCCTTAATAAAAGGACCTCAGTTTTCATATAGCATTACAAATACAGCTACTATATATCAAGGAACTGAATAAGCACAGATAATTTTCAATGAGATATTTGGCCTATCTTTGTACAAAAGTGAAATCTTAATTACTGTATGAAGCTATGAAGATGCAGTCATCTAGAATTGAGCTTTTTCTTCTTCTTGGGGAGGTTAGGCTATTTGGGGGATTTTCAATTTCCTGTAAATTTTACATTTAGTCCTCCTTTTTTTTTTTT
>NW_022955915.1:0-283 GCF_012274545.1 Fukomys damarensis | reverse complement strand
GGACAGGGAAAAATCAGACCACTCCTATATTTCTGGTGAGAATATAAACTGGTGTGGCCCCCACGGAAAACAGTTTGGTAATTCATCAATAAATTAAATGCAGAATTACTATGCGATCCAATAATTTCATCCTTAGGTTTACAACCAAAAGAATAAAGAGGTATTTAAACAGGACCGGTATTTGTATGTAAATGTCCACACCAGCACCATTTGCGATAGCCAAAAATTGTAAAGAGCCCAAACATTCATCAGCTCATGACTGAACAAATAAGACAGTCTATCC
>NW_022955914.1:0-329 GCF_012274545.1 Fukomys damarensis | reverse complement strand
TAGGGAGTAAATTAGTGGTATTTCTTTGTGGCTTTACTACCTACTGACAGCAATCATCTTTTCGTGTGTTTATTTGCCATCCATGCATCTTCTTTATGAAGTCTGTTCACATCTTTCACGTCTTTTTTCTAATGCTGGAGACTGAACCTGGGACCCCATGCACGCCAAGAACGCACTCCACCACTGAGCCACATCCACAGCACTTCTGTACTTTTAAAAATTGGGTTGTTTCCTTATTCGTGCCCTGTACATTCTGAATTCAAATCCTTACTCACACACATTTCATAAATATTTTCTCTAGGTCTGTGGTTTGTCTTCTCATTTTCCAA
>NW_022955913.1:0-219 GCF_012274545.1 Fukomys damarensis | reverse complement strand
CTCTAGCACGGTTTTTTTCTCTGTGGCACAATCTCCCTCTTTCTGTTTAGCATAGTCAAAACTCCCCAGCAGCGGAAAGCCCTAGGGAGCTGGGGGAGAAAACACACGCACGCATTTCAAAACAGTCCGCGGGCTGCTAGGACTGCAGGGCCAGGATGGCCAGCAGATGGCGCTGTGGCGCACGATATGGACGCTCGTGTGCCAGGCCGGCGCTGGGAA
>NW_022955912.1:0-249 GCF_012274545.1 Fukomys damarensis | reverse complement strand
ACCAAAGCATTACACCCATCCCTAAAGCACCATGCCATTTACTGCTTTGGGACTCTTGTTAAAGCACTCTTCCACCTGGGACGTGTTGTTCTGTCTTGGTAAATTTCTCCTCATTCTCCATGTTTTGTCTAGAGTGTTCTCTGAGACCAGGCCTTTCCCATGCAGGGGGAACTGTCCCTTTTTTCCCCCGCTCCTCCACTATTATTACATATTAATCATTTATTTGTATGGTGATCTGTCAAAATAGAA
>NW_022955911.1:0-224 GCF_012274545.1 Fukomys damarensis | reverse complement strand
CATGAAACTGACCGCTTTCACTTTAAACGGCTAAGTGGCGAGAGAAGCTGTTTCTCAGGGAAAACTGCACTTTAAACTGCAGATGCCATCTGTAAAGTGCGTTTCTGTTCCAACATCGAACTGAACCTATCCCCAAGTATACAGAGTTCTGGAGGCTTGCTTGCACTCAGAGCTGCTAGACACTCTCTTCGGCCTGAATGGCTTGTCTGCTAAAAGTGCCTCAC
>NW_022955910.1:0-265 GCF_012274545.1 Fukomys damarensis | reverse complement strand
ACTAATTTCTGGACTCAGATGTAGTAGATAAGGTTTTGATAAGGAACTAAAAAACAGCTACTTGTATTAAGTTGGAATTCTGAAAAGAGTTTAAAGTCAGTGACTCGAGAATCATCACACACCAAGTCTGTCATCTGCTAATAGTGTGCTATGGTAGGGGAAAACTATGACCATAACAACAATCTGTGAGGATTCTACACCACGTATTATGTGAGATTCAAATTTTCATGACTTAAGTAGGAGGTTGTATGAAATCAAGAATTCA
>NW_022955909.1:0-227 GCF_012274545.1 Fukomys damarensis | reverse complement strand
CTACTTCATTAACTTAACTTTACCTGGAATTGGTTCCCTGAACTTGCAAAATTTAGATTCCACAGAGTTTTTTTATACTGAATCAAATATACATACAAACCATGCAGAAATCACAAAGACATAAAAATTGAACACACTTGTGAAGTTCACTCACTTTAAGTACGAAAACATTGCCAGCATCTCAGAACTTCACTTTCATTTAACCTAAAAGAATCCTACCCTCCTTC
>NW_022955908.1:0-1005 GCF_012274545.1 Fukomys damarensis | reverse complement strand
AAAAAAAAAAAAAAAAAAAAAAAAAAAAAAAGTAAAGCACATAATCCTCCCTGCATCCAGCCACACATCCATTTAATAGCCACTGATTGAGGGCTTTGTATACATAGATACGATTCATACAAGGGGGAAATGTTAGGAAACTTCACTGGGGATCCTATGGATATGAAGAGGGACATTGTGATTGTTTATATTTGTAGCCAACTTTATATTTCATTTCACTCATTTGTTTAAATGCATTTATTCCCCAAGTGGTCCCAGGTCCCAGACAACAAGGCAATGGAGGAGTTCTCTGTCCTCAGGGCAGCGACTCCAGCGGGTGGAGGGGTGTGGTGGTCCAGACCATGACAGACATGAGTGGACACACCCTGGCAGAGGACCAGGGCTTTACAGTCTTCAGCAAGAGCATGGATGTGGAGTAGTGGGGACCAGGGCTGTCAGAGCCTCTGCTCTGAAGTGACCGAGCTTGAGCTGGGTTCAGCAGCAGGAGAACGCCAACCCCAAGAAAGACAAGCGGCAGCAGCACCATTTGGACATGAGGAGGAAGACGTGAGAGGGCTTTGAGTCAAGGAAAATAAAAAGCAGTCAACTCTGGCAGCACGACCTGCAAGGACAAGGCTTTGGTATGTGGGGGCCACAGCGGAGGGCACAGGAGATTGAACAGTTGGAAGAAGCCCATTCGGTGCAGACGCGAGGCAAAGTGGGTCGGTTTCTCAAGCTGTCAAGCTCCTGTGAGAATGGGCTGACTAGGGAGGTGAGTGAGGATGGAACCTAGAGATCATGTGGGGAAATCACAGAGCTTGGACTAGGGCTGTGTGCAGAGGTGAGGGGGGAATGACCGTGCTGGAGACACGATCCGGAATAAGCAGGCAGTCTGCTGACAGACAGTAGAGCATCTGTGGGGGCACCACAGAGCGAGGGTGGCTCCCAGGTCCCATCTGACCCAGCTCTCCCTCTGCCACGTATCTTCCCAAAAGAATTAAAAGAATCATTCCACAGCGATACATG
>NW_022955907.1:0-1525 GCF_012274545.1 Fukomys damarensis | reverse complement strand
ATTTCAGTTGCCCATTTTTTTAATTGGGTCTAAATTTGGGGGGTCTGATTTTTTAAGTTCTTTATATATTCTAGGTAGTACTCCTTTGTCTGAGGAACAGTTGGTAAAATTTTTTTCTCACGTTGTAGATCATCTTTTAGTTCTCTTGGTGGTTTCTTTTGTAGTTCAGAAGCTTTTTAATAAGTTGAGATCCCAGTTCTTGATTCTTTGTGCTATTTCCCATGCTACTGAGGTTTGGTTCATAAAGCCTTTTCCTACACCAGTGTCTTCAAGAGTTCCACCTAACGTATCTTCCTGCAAGTTTAGTGTTTCTCTTTTAATATTTTGGTCTCTGATCCACTTTAATTTAATTCATTTTATTTATTTTTGTTTTTGTTTGGTACTAGGGATTGAACTTGGGTCCTTGTGCTTTGAGGCAGGTGGCAGAATCACTGAGATAAATCAACTTTAATTTTAGCTTAGTGCTTGGTGAAAAATATGGGTCTAGTTTTAATCTTATAAGAGTTGAAACCCAGTTTTTTCCAGCATCATTTATTAAGGGGCTATGTTTCCTCTAGTGAGAGTGGTTGGCTCCTTTGTCAAAGATGAGGTGGCTGAGTATGACTGGAGTTGTGGCTACATCTTCTAATCTATTCTACTGATCCTTGGGTCTATTTCTTTGGCAGTATCATGCTGTTTTTATCACAGTGGCTTTGTAATATAGTTTCACTTTGGGGATGGTGATACCCCCTGTGATGTCACTGCTGCCTAGAATTGCTTCTGTTATTATAGGTGTCTTCTTGCTCCAAATGAGTTTTTGGATTGTTTTCTCTAGTTCTATGAAACATGACATTGGGGTTTCAATTGGGACGACATTGAATCTATATAGTAGCTTTGGAAGTATGGCCATTTTTACTATATTGGTTCTTCCTACCCAGGAATAAGGGATATCTTTCTATTTTCTTATGTCCTCTTCAGTCTTTCTTCAGAGTGCTATAGTTTTCAAGTTAGAGGTCTTTTATTTCTTTCATTAGATTGATTACTAGATATTTCATTTTTTTGGATGCTATTGTGAAAAGAATTATTTTCCTAATTTCTCTCTCAGTGAGTTTGTTATTTTTGTATAAGAAGGCTATTGATTTTTATGGTTGAATTTATATCCAGCTATTCTACTGAATCTGTCAATTAAGTCTAGAAGCTTTTTAGCAGAGTTTTCTGGGTGTTCTATGTAGAGTATCATGTCATCAGCAAATAATGACAGTTTAACTTCTGTTTCCTATCTTTATTCCTTTTATTTCTTTCTCTTGACTAATTGCTGTGGCTAATGTTTCCAAAACTATATTGAATTGAAGTGGTGATAGTGGATATCTTTGTCTTTTTCATGATTTTAGGATGAAGGATTTCAGTTTTGACCATTTAGCAGAGCGTTGGCTGTGTGTTTTTCAAAACATGGCTTTTATTAGATTGAGGTAGAGACTGTCTGTTCCAATTTTTTTGTACAGGTTTTATCATGAATGCATGTTGGATTTTTTTCAAATGCTTTTTC
>NW_022955906.1:0-200 GCF_012274545.1 Fukomys damarensis | reverse complement strand
GGCTGGAGGAACAGAGGTTGCTGATCCTGACCAGCTGTTAGTGCTACGAACCCTGCTGTGAGTAGGGAGAGCAGTTGATACTGCAGGGAAGAGTAAGAAGCAAAAGAGACTTCGTTGCTATGGTCACTGACATCTGCCTGCAGATTAAACTGATTCAACACTGAAAAATAGTCTAACCTCCTGGAACATTCCTGGCAGGC
>NW_022955905.1:0-207 GCF_012274545.1 Fukomys damarensis | reverse complement strand
GGAATGACGTAGGAGTAAAAGGCCCTCCTCTCGGGTCAGGGCTACTGTTGGCGCTGGGGATAGGCCTGGCTATAGTGGGCAGCGACTGGCCAGCGAGGAGGGTTAGCGCTCGACGATGGGGAAGGGACAGGCTCCCCATTCCATTCCCCGCGTCGCGTCGTCTGCATTTCGGGTGGCGGGGGGCCCCTGTTCATGTGACCTTCAGTG
>NW_022955904.1:0-1345 GCF_012274545.1 Fukomys damarensis | reverse complement strand
CCCCAAAAGAAAGAAAAGAAACACAAACACAACAGCAATAACAACAAAAAGAAAAAGAAAAAATGAAATGAAGAAAGAGAAAGAAAAATATTTTCTACAGCACCCGCAGTTCTGTGGTAGTGTCTAAATCACTGCAGAATCCATGCTGGGTAAACCTGCAAGGCAGCAGGAGGATTAGTTCTCCATATGGGGCTGATGCTGCCACCAGATGTGGAGTCTGCAGCCAGAGTCTTCTGCCAGCAGCTTCCTGAATGGCCCTCAGCAGCCTGCCCACGTTTCCTTACCCTATTTGTCTCTGTGTTGCTCTCCCAATTGTCCCAACTGTTTCAGTTATCTTTGTGTCTCACTCAGATGGTCACAGATCAGGAAGATGCTTTCAGTCCTTTTTAGCTGGAGATAACACTGGCTTTTGGAGAATGCATGAGCAGAGTCTGGAAGGTCCCAGCCTCTATTTTTCAGCAGAATTCCCTTCACTCTACCATCCAAATGCCGACAGCCTGTGGTGAGTAGACGGCCTGTCCCTCCTTCCACTTTGGAATGTTCGCTGGCAGTGAGGGGACCCTGATCCTGCGGGTGCTCTGTGCCTGCAGTTCGAGCTCCAGAGCCCTTGGAAATAAAATGGTGACCTGGCCCACCTGTTGCTTCTCACTGATCAACTCTGAGTCTGGGGGAATTGGGAAACAATGTCTTCTCTCACTGCTGCCTTCCAAATGCATGAGATACTACAGGTCCAGGTCAGGTCTCTGTTTCACAATGAGCCGCAAAGTTCTTTTTGCTGCCTCCCTCCTGGGGCAGCTACATAGCAGCTCTGTCACACTGCAGTCTCTGGACTGACGTGGTGAGCAATGAGTTTCTCCTGTAGCGATGGGTTCTACTGTCTTCTTTGTCAGTTCCCTCTTGGGTCGCGTGTGCCGTCCACTCAATTTGGTTCCTCTCTGAGTTATTGTTTTCTAGACTCTGTACTTTGTCCTGGTGAAGCTGAGATGCTGGCACTCACAGTGCCACCATTTCTCTAAGCTGATATATGACTATTTGAATATTTAAGAAATTAAAATGATAAAGAATAATTAGTAAGTTTGGGGGAGATGAAAGAACTCAATCTGAGATATTTTTAGTCTGAGTTGCTTATGGGACATTAGAATGATGTCCATCTGATATTGTAATCATGTCTGATTAAAAAAATTGACTGTAAATATATGTGATTAAGAATAAAAATCAACATTGTCCATCAAAACTCAAGTTGGAAAAAAAAACCTCAGTTTGATTGTATTAATCTATCAGCCAAATAAAATATAATGAACAATAAAGATCTTACCTATTTGGTAAAAATAAAATATGAATTTAA
>NW_022955903.1:0-212 GCF_012274545.1 Fukomys damarensis | reverse complement strand
TAAAGTTGCCTCTCATTCAACTCAGCCTCACCACTACCAAAGAATCGATGGAGCAAGAACTCTTTGGGTAAACTCAGAAAAATGGGATTGGAGCAAAGATCTCCTTAGTTTAGAGAATTTTATTGGGTAGTGAGAATTAACCTTTCTCAGAGAGAAATCTTCCCTTTTCCCTCAGCTACTAGGTAGAGATCAAGGAATGCCCTGCCTTCTAG
>NW_022955902.1:0-258 GCF_012274545.1 Fukomys damarensis | reverse complement strand
TGCAATGGGCAGTCACAGGGGTCGGGCTGCCCAAGCATGATGGACCTCACTAATACCATGTGTGCTGTGTACACAATCAGAGGTTTAGGACTTAATGAATTTGCATATGACCATAACATGTATTTAAAGAGAGCAAGTCATGATAGACTAAAATGAAGAATTAAAACAAGTTAATGTTGAAACATTTAAAAAGACAAAAGTGGGAGAAAAATATCTGCAGTGCATGTGTTAACAAATATGGTTTGCAGGGCGATTTCT
>NW_022955901.1:0-223 GCF_012274545.1 Fukomys damarensis | reverse complement strand
TGCCAAAAATTTCAACCAATTAATTAATATTAGGTTTTCTTGTAGTAAACTTACTTGAGCCTGTTGCTAGCCTATTTCACACAACTATTAGAGTGTTCAGAGAAAACTATTCGTTAGTATTACAATATGCTCCCATATGCCTCACCTTAATCACTGTTGGTCTGGGGTAAGTAGAAATTTTTGTCTTATTTTTGATACCGTTAGGGAAATTAGTATAAATGAT
>NW_022955900.1:0-232 GCF_012274545.1 Fukomys damarensis | reverse complement strand
GTGATCTATTTAAAACGGTTCAGTATTTTGAGACTGAAATTATTAATGAGAGTTTGAAAAGTCGTAGAACTCCATTCTTTTTCTATAACTAAGAGTCATTAGCTGAAGTTGTCAAATTTTAAGGGATAGTCATTTTTTTAAATCCCCAATTAATACATTAAAAAATTAATTCCCTGTAATATCCCAAAATATCCCTAGATCATGTTTATTTTCATAGCTATAAGTTATTTTT
>NW_022955899.1:0-370 GCF_012274545.1 Fukomys damarensis | reverse complement strand
TGTTACTTCTCAGTAAGAAAATAAAAAGCCCTTTACAGGATTAAGACAAAGAGGGAAAAAAGAATACCACTCTGTTCATCCAAGTATCACTACCACTAAGTAGCATCACCTGAGATGAAGTCGCTCATTTACAACACCTCCACAACTCCCTTGGACAATGGCACGGCTGGCTGTCAGGCGGATTGATGGTTTTCACTGAGCAGCTCCCCATGTAAACTTCTGAATTCACTTTAACAGTCATTTGAACTGTCACAGTATGAATTATGGACTGAACACATTCTGCTTTGCTATTTCCAAAGGAAAGATCCTTGTGAATATTAAACTAGGTGTGGGAAAGACATTTTCAAGTCAAATGACTTAAACTACAA
This sequence comes from Fukomys damarensis, assembly GCF_012274545.1. NCBI lineage: Eukaryota > Metazoa > Chordata > Mammalia > Rodentia > Bathyergidae > Fukomys > Fukomys damarensis. Next base: position 2 of record NW_022955899.1, on the reverse strand, counting down.
TA
>NW_022955898.1:0-488 GCF_012274545.1 Fukomys damarensis | reverse complement strand
CTTGTTTTCATTTTTTCTCCATGCCCCTGCCCTCCCTTCACCCCTTCCACCCTTCCCTATTTAAAGACTTTGTTTCCATTTTTTTATTTTCTCATACTTTTTTCTTTTCCCTAAAACGAAAAGGTAAGTACTTCTTCAATAAATATCTACTACAGGAATAGATGCTAACTCTACAACTGTTCTACAAAGGAACAAGTGCTTCAATAAACTATATTTGGATCACTCAAACAGCCACAAGGATTCACAAGAATCTAACACTATGCAGGCTGAGTACAAGTTGGCAAGGGTGAAGATATGGAGACATAGTAGTCCATATGCAATGAAGACATCATGTGAAGTGCAAAAAGAAAAAAAACATTATAATACCTGGAAGATGATGGTCCTTGGTGTACAGTATTTCAGCTTCCCTTTCCCAAAGTTATACAGTCAGTGTGCACTGGTATATTATATGTATGTTTCCTACATAGCAGCTGCCATAAAATTTTTTT
>NW_022955897.1:0-229 GCF_012274545.1 Fukomys damarensis | reverse complement strand
GTGGAGTACTTCACATTCATGAAACTGACCGCTTTCGCTTTAAACGGCTAAGCAGCCAGAGAACCTGTTTCCAGGGGAAAACTGCACTTTAGCGGCAGAAGCCCTGGGCAAAGTGCGTTTGTATTCTAACTTCAAACTGAACCTATCCCCAAGTATTTAGAGTTCCAGAGGCTTGTGTGCATTCAGAGCTGCTAGGCACTCCCTTAGGCCTGAAGGGCTTCTCTGCTAA
>NW_022955896.1:0-205 GCF_012274545.1 Fukomys damarensis | reverse complement strand
AGGGCAATGCTTTTTATGAGGATAAAGTGTATAGTGCTTTTCCCAGTACATGGCATTGCAGTGCAGATATAATATGCAGTTTTTGGCTTGAGTGTAGGGTTAGCATTAAGTTTAGGGATAGGAATTGTCTGCACATTTCACGACCTGTGTATTGTAGTGTGAGGGTCAGTCATAGCCTTGGAATGTTTGTACTTGGGTATCAGAG
>NW_022955895.1:0-246 GCF_012274545.1 Fukomys damarensis | reverse complement strand
GGAGTCCATTAGTATTGTTTCTGTCATCCCCAGGACAATATCTATACTGCTATAAACTTTTAGCAAAACATTTAAGAATAAACAGATATATTATCCTCATTAGTAGTGAAAAATGTGAAAACAAATCAAATCAGTATATTTCATCTTTGGAAAAGCAAGCATGGAGCGATATCCAGTGTAAAATATGGATATTAGGATGTGCAACGTCTTGGGAAATAGCTAATCTGATAAGCATATAGGTGCAGA
>NW_022955894.1:0-734 GCF_012274545.1 Fukomys damarensis | reverse complement strand
CCAGGGAGAAGAATCATAGAGTCCCGCACGCTGTTGCATCCCTCATTCTGTTCTCTCCTCTGCATTCAGCTTTCCTGATGTGCCTTCTGAGACTTCCCGCGTTTCAAGAGTTGGATTTTGGAAGCCAGCACAGTGTGCTCTCCTGCCCAGGCAGGAGGATTGTGGGCGTTCAGGCCTAAACGAGGCAACGTAAGTGATTTGGTGAGACCCTGTCTCAAAATTAAAGAAGGGTCTGGGGATGTAGTTTGATGGGAAGATCCCTAGGTTCAGTCCCTAGTGCAACAAACCTCACCACACCAAAGAGATAAGGGGGTGCTGGAAGACAGGGCTCTACAGTGCCTGAGACCTCAGAGGGGAGGTGCAGTCCCTCCTCCTTCCCTCCTGAACGCCTTGTAAACACGCGCTGCTCCACTGCCAGCCCGCCCAGCCCTACCCGAGAAGAATACTTAATGTATATTTCAAAACGGTTTTCGGACCTGTGTGGGATCCAAGGCCTGTTCTGAAATTAAGTGATGGAAGTAATTTAGAGAGGACAATAGACGGCCTTGTGTAAGGCAAGCAGGTCAAGGAGCGAAGCATTCCGCATCGTATAAGGAGAGATGTTTTAAAGAACGAGTGGTAGGACTGCGTGAGTGGCGAGATGAGGGGAGACACAGCTCAACAAGCCATTTCTGCGTATCTGGAAGTGTGCAGACCAATGGGACGAGTCACTCCCTCTTTCCACCCAATCGCTA
>NW_022955893.1:0-2462 GCF_012274545.1 Fukomys damarensis | reverse complement strand
ATAAATAACTTTTTAAACAAATGTCCATGAACCATGAATATCTTTGAGGAGATAGTCATATAAACAGCTTGACTATATAGTAAAATAATCTATGATCATAGATAAGGAGATGCAGCATTATTGAAATGGTAATCATTTTTAAATTTATGTGAAGCAATTACATAAGAATTTAAGTAAGTGTATTTTGAAACTATATAAAATATTTTGAGATTTAATGTCAGAGAATAGATGATTAAAGAATTAAGGAAATCTTGAAAAAGAATGGTAATGAAGGAAGGGAATTTGTTCCTACCGAGTACTAAAATATGCTATAAAGTACTAATAATGTGAAAAATGCAGTACTGTCAAATATGTAAGAATTATGTATGGAATAACACATTCTAAAGGAGAAGGTACAGCTATTTATTTGACAAATAGTTAAGAAATAATTACAAATGAAGAAAGTTAAGTGCAAAAATTATTAAACTACACCATAAAAAAGGAAAATTTAAGAAAATTTTCCAATCATGGGAAGAAAAAGACCTGAAAAGCAAAGAAACAAATTGTCAAATATAAAGATTGAAAAAATTTTAAATTTTTCAAGTTAAAAGACCCCAGAAACTTAAGTAGTAAAAAACAAGACACATAAAGTATTTGCAAGATAAATCAATAAGGAGGATGAAGTGAACATTCCCAACAGCTTTACTAAAGAAAAACAATTTTAAAAACAGCATACTTATCATTCTTCCAGACAGAAATTTTATGCAATAAGAATAGCTACTAATACATATTTTATCTTTCTCTTTTTTTTCTCAAGTTATCTGTCTGGTGAAAAATGATCTACCAGGTTACAATGAAAGCAAATCTCATACAAAATTCTCCCATGCTTAACATTATTTTTGCTTTTTTAAAAATTTTGATTCATGATTAAAAACCCTACAGAAAATTGGAATAGATCGTTTTTATCTCAACCTGATGAAATCCATCTACAAAAGCCCACAGCCACGGCTGGGGATTTAGCTCAGTGGTGCTGCTGCCTGCCTCACAGGCACAAGTTTCCAAGTTCAATCCCAGGTACCAAAAAAACAAAAAGCAAAAAAAAAAAAAACAGCCAACATCATATTAAATGGTCAAAAACTGAACTCCTTTACACTAAAATCAGGAACAAGACAAGGATGTCCACTATCACCACTCCTGTTCTATACAGTTCTGGAAACAGCCAGAGCAATTAAACCAGAGAAAAAAATAAAAGGAAGTAAGAGGAAGAAGTTAAATTGTCATTATTTGCAGATGACATATTTTATATAAAGACCTCAAGAATTCCACCAAAAGTCTTCCAGACTTAATAACCAAATTCAGTACAGTAGCTGGATACAAAGTCAACACACAAAAATCAATAGCCTTCTTGTACACAAACAACAGCCTCACTGAAAGAGAAACAACTCTTTGCACCACAGCACCCAAAAAAATGAACTACCTAGGAATCAATCTAACAAAAGAAATAAAAGACTTCTACTCTAAAAATTACAGCACTCTGAAAAAAAGAGATCAAAGAGGATATCAGAAAACGGAAAGACATTCCTTGACCCTGGGTAGGAAGGACCAATACAGTCAAAATGGCCATACTTCCAAAACTACTATATAGATTTTTTTATTGATATATGTTTCCAGCACATAATGATCATTTTCTCTGTAGGGAGCTGGTAAATGTACATAATGCATCTTCCTTCCATTTTTTAGCCCTTTTCCTTCCCTCCTGCTCTCTCCATCTTTTGGATCTCTTCTCTTTGGTAAAAGATCTATCTCCGTATTTCCCATTGTCTATCTTTTATTTTGCTCTTTTTGGGAGACGCCTCATTTAAGAGAAACCACATAATATTTAGGCTTGTGCATCTGATTTATTTCACTTAACCTTACAGTCTCAACTATTAACAAGCAGGCGAAAAACAAAGCAAAACAAAAACCTGTACTGTTGATGTCTAGAACGCCAACTCTTAAATGACCCAGCCCCCTCTTTACATAGAAAGATTCACTTTATGACAACTTTCCTGAATGAAGACTTGGTACTCGATCTTTCTGGTACAAGACCTGGTCATCACTTCAGACAAACTGAAATATATTAATTTACGTGATAACCAAAGGTAGACCACTTAGAGAGCAAGCCTTTGGCACTATTTTAAGAGTAAAGAGTGTAAGCCTTACTAGTTTCTTATTCTGCTATACATAAGCATATGGAGTATCTCTACCATGTTTTTAGCAAAATTGTTTCTTCTGAAAACTTTTAACTTTACAGTAAAATTTTGCTAATCTATAAGCTGCCAACTTTACTAATAAAAGTTAGCTTCTGATTATGATTATGCTAATTTCCATATTGATTGTTAATTGAAACAAAAAAACAAAAGCACTCATTCTAGCCTCCAGTATTGCATTCTCTTCCTAATCAGAAGTTTGGATTTTGCACTGTTAATTAGCACTTGTGCTAT